>NC_054846.1:2790000-3090000 GCF_018345385.1 Vulpes lagopus
GACCCAACTATATGGTGCTGACCAGAGCCTGAGAGGCTCTCCATCTTTAAGGGTAATAAAAGCTCATAGTGAAGGAATGAAAAAAAAAAATATTCCATGCAAGTGGAAACCTAAAAAGAGTAGAGGTGGTTATACTTTTATCAGACAAAATACACTTTAAGCCAAAAAGCTATAACAAGAGACAAAGATGGTCATTATAAAATGATAGAAGGGGAAATTAATCAGAGGACATAACTCTTTAAAATTATATATGCACTCAACATAAAATCATTTACATATATTAAGCAAATACTAACAGATCTGAAGGGAAAAATAGACAACAATATAATAATAATAGGAGACTTCAAAATCCCAGTTTCAACAATGAATAGATTATCCAGTTGGAAATCAATAAGGAAACAATTGCCCTTGAACCATATGTCAGACCAAAGGTACCTAATAGACATACGTGGCACACTCCATCCAATAGCAGAATTACACATTCTTCTCAAGCCCATGTGGAATATTACCCAGGATAGATTCATAATTATGTAGAAAATTAAAACAATGCCCTTCTGGACAACCAATGGGTCAAAAAGGAAATCAAACGGGAAACCAAATATCATGAAACAAAAAAAAAAGAAAGAAAGAAAGAAAGAAAGAAAGAAAGAAAGAAAGAAAGAAAGAAAGAAAGAAAGAAAGAAAGAAAGAAATACAGCATACAAAAACTCGTGGGATGAGGTAAAAGCAGTTCTAAGAGGAAAGTTTATTACAATAAATGGCTGCATTGAGAAAAAGAAGGATCTTGAATAAACAATCTAACTGGATACATCAAGGAACTAGAAAAAAGAAGAATAAACTAAGTCCAAAGTTAGCAGAAAGACGGAAAAAACAAAGATCTGAGCAGAAACAAATGAAATACAGACAAGAAAAAAGGAAAGATCAAAATATCTAACAGCCAGGCTGTTTTTTTTTTTTAAGATAAACAAAACTGACAAACATTTAACTAGAGTAAGAACTGAGAGAGAAAACCCCAAAAATAATCAGAAATGGAAGTGGAGACACTACAATTGATACAACAGAAATACAAAGGATCTTAAGAGACCACTATGAAGGATTATTACCAACAATTGGATGACTTAGAAGAAATGAGTAAATTTCTAGAGACATGCAGCCTCCCAACACTGAATTGTGAATTATGAAGAAGCAGAAAATCAATTACGAGCAGGAAGACTGAACCAGCAATCAAAATTTTCCCAATAAAGAAAAGCCCAAGACAATATGGTTTCACTGATGAATTCTACCAAACATTTAAAGAAGAATTAACACCAATCCTTCCAAAACTCTTCCTTAAAAAAAGAGGAGGAAACCCTCTCAAACTCATTTTACAAGTCAGCATTACCTGGATACCAAAGCCAGAAAAGGACATTATAAGAAAAGGAAACTACAAGCCAATAACCCTGATGAATACGGTTGCAAAAATTCTCAACAAAATACTAGCCAACTGAGTTCAACAGCACATTGAAAGGACCATACAGAATGAGCAAGCGGAGTTTATATTTGGGATGCAAGGATGGTTCAACATACGCAAATCAACAAATGGGACGCATCACATTAATAGAAGGACAGATAAAAACCATGATCATCTCAAAGATTGCATAGAAAGATTTTGACAAGATTCAACACCTTTTCATGATAAAAACTCTCAACAAACTGGATGTAAAAGGACCGTACCTCAACATAATAAAGGCTGATTATGACGAGTCCACAGCTAACATCATACTTAATAGTGAAAGGCTGAAAGCTTTTCTCGAAGATCAGGAACAAGAAAAAGATGCCCATTTTCACCACTCCTATTCAGTATAGTATTAGAAGTCCTACTCAAAACAATCAGGCAAGAAAAAGAAATAAGACATCCAAATTGGGAAAAAAAAAAAAAAATGAGGTAAAACTGTCTGCGGATGATACGATCTTAAACATAGAAAGTCCTAAAGATTGTACTAAAAAAAACTCTTGGAACTGATTAAACAAAATCATTAAAGTTGCAGGCCTCAAAATCAACACAAAAATTGGTTTCATTTCTATAACTAACAGTGAACTATTCACAAAAAAAAAAAAAACAAAGAAAACACTCCCACTTACAATAGTATCAAAAACCAAATACTCAGGAATAAATTTAACCAAGGAGGTGAAAGATCTATAAACTGAACACTATGACACTAATGAAAAAAACTGAAGAAGACACAAATAAATGGAAAGACATCCTGTGTTAACAGATCAGAATTAATATTATTAAAATGTCCATACTACTCAAAACTGTCTACAGATTCAATGCCATCCCTATCAAAATTCCAATGGCATTCTTTTACAGACAGAGAAAAAAATCCTAAAGATTGTATGGAACCACGAAAGGCACCAAATAGCCAAACCAATCTTGAGATAGAAGAATAAAACTGGAGACATACTTTGTGATTTCAATCTATACTCACAAAGCTACAGTAATCAAAATGGTATGATACTGGCATAAAAACAGACACATAGATCAGAGATACAGAATCAGGAGCCCAGAGATAAATCCTGACACATAAATATTAACAGTTAATAATATTTGACACAGTTAACTAATATTTGACAAGGAAACCAAGAATACTTAATGGAGAAAGGCTCATCTCTTTAATAAAAGGTGCTGGGAAAACTGGATATCCACATGCAAATCAAAGACATTGGAATTTTATCTCATACATACACAAAAATTAACTCAAAATGGATTGAAAAAGTAAATGTAAGATCAGAAATCGTAAAGCCACTAGAAGAAAACATAGGGAAAAACCTGGTCATTGGTCTTGGCAACAGCTTTTTGGATATGGCAACAAAACACAAGCAAAAAAAGGAAAAAGAAACAAGCAGGACTACATCACACTGGAAACTTCTGCCCGACTCACCGCCAGGTACACTATACCAAGCAGCACCGTTGGTTGTTCCATCTATGAAGCTGCTGTCGTCATCATTCTTGCGACACGGGGGCCGGTTGGGGTCAGACATGGGTGGGTTAAAAGAGGAGTACGCCCGAGCCAAGCTTTGGAAAATGGCATCATCTGGGCAGGAGCTATATTCATGGGCACTACCTGGAAAATAAACCCACAAGATTAAAGAAATGTACATTCTACTTATGCCTTGAAAGTTTCATGAGAAAAGGTGATAAACTTACGGTAAACTAGACCTGAGTAAACAGGAGATTTCCATTGTTAAAATTTTTAATTAAAAAAATTTTTTTAATTTATAAAAGGTAACCTCAAAACAACAATAACAACAACATAAAGGTAACCTCATAGCCACCATGAAGCATTCTCACACATAATTTTCAGGATTTGAGTTTAAAGTCTAAAAAAAAAATCCCCTATGGGTAATATGGAACTAAATAATATATATTTTGATACACTGTGTTCTTCTTTATATCTGATCAAATATGCCAGGCTTTTAAATTTCCCAGCTATCGAGGAACTACAAAATCTCTCAATTGTAACAATGTCTCACCGAAGACTTTCTTCGGGGCTCCAAGTTTCCAATATCTAAAATCACCATGGTGTGCCTACAAAGAACGAATTCCTCAGAGGCCCCGGGAGATCCCTACAAAGCAGGAAGTTTCCTGGAGCAACAAAGAGCACGTTGAAAACCACTATCTGGCTAAAGCTTGCTGGGCCTGAAATTTAACTAAAACTAGCTGGACCAAGTCAGAGCACCACTTTGCCTCCCTGGCACCACTACAAACAGTTCCAAATGCAAAAGCATGAATGCGTGGAAAGACATGGAGAGACCACCTGAGCCCTGATCAAGCTCCAAAAAAAGGCCACTTCCATTTGTAAGCCATCTTGTACACAGACCTATGTAATTTCCGTTTCTCTCGATTCATCCAGGGTTCAAGAGTGACCCAAGCTCATGACGTCTGTTGTCTCCCCTTCTCTTGCATTCCGTCAAGATCACATTTCTCTTCAACTAAACTTATTAAAAAGTTAGTCCTTTTCTGCCAAATATTTATGCCAATGCCACATGAAATAAACATACATACTTCTACTGGTAAAATCACTGAATGGCCTGTTCCTTGAAAGAATATTATAGAAATCGTCCTATAAAACCTCATGAGGCAGTTGTAACCCTTGAGCTGTTCGAGAAGCAGGAGGAACACCTACCACTCCGGGTCTCATCATAGGGGTAGTTGGCCACAAGGTCTCCTCCGTGGAGATTGGCAGAGAGCACGAAAGGAATATCCATAATCCAATGAATGACTGCCTTGGTCTCAGGAGCAAGCTGTATGAAAAGTTAAGAGATGAGAGGCTTATAAATTTGGTTATCAAAAAAAATAAATAAAAATAAAAAAATAAATTTGGTTATCGTTGGTGGAATCACTTGACAGGAAAGACATAGAGAAGGAAAAACAAAATCAATAATCGAAAGCTGGTCACATAGGTCACATTTCAAGCGCTTTGTGGTGGTTGTCATAAAAATAAAAAAGATTCCAGCAAGACCGTTTCCATCTCTATCTTTCTCATTTATAATAAAACATATTTCAATGCTGTTTGAATTTCCTTAAAAGTCGTACTTTTGTGAGCCACCAGCTATTTTTCCTCTTTGTGTTTTCGTTTAGCTTTTTTCTCTTTGAAACTTGAAAACCATCCTGCAAATTCTGCAACACTTCCATCTGATCTTGGTTAATAAAAGCTAAGAACAAGACAAGGAGAAAAGAAAATAGTGGGACTGAAGACAACAAGGTTCTCTATGATAGTTAAACGCTAGAAATATATGGTAGATTTTATTTCCTTTATTATTACTAATTATTATTTATTATTTTCTTTTTTTTTTAATTTATTTATTTATTCATGATAGACATAGAGAGAGAGAGAGAGGCAGAGACACAGGAGGAGGGAGAAGCAGGCTCCAAGCTGGGAGCCTGACGTGGGACTCGATCCCGGGACTCCAGGATCTCGCCCTGGGACAAAGGCAGGCACTAAACCGCTGAGCCACCCAGGGATCCCCTATTTATTATTTTCTTTTATTGCTTACTATTTTTCCGATTTCCTCCAAGTACCTCTAACATCACCCCTATAAAAAAATATCAACTTGGTCTCTTTGAAAACTCACTGTAAAATATCAGCTTACTTTGGGAAAACCATCCTAAAGGCAGAAGTTTCAAAAATTCATGTTTTTTTTATTTTTTATTTTATTTTATTTTTTTTACGTAAATTCAATTTGCCAACATACAGTATAAAACCCAGTGCTCATCTCATCAGGTGTCCTCCTTAGTGCCCGTCACCAAGTCACCTCATCCCCTTATGCTCTTCCACCTCTACAACCCTTTGTGTCCCAGAGTCAGGAGTCTCTCATGTTGTCTTTTAATGACTCACAGCCCCTCATATCCTGATAGCAAAAGAGAAGAGGAAAGAAATTTATACCAAGAATTAATTTGGAGCCAGATGCTTGATTCATCTGGTGAGTTTTTAATAGCAACAAGAAAGACTCTCAAACTCCCAAATACCTCATTGATTAAAAAAAAAAAAAAAAAATTCCTGGAGGTGTGATCCATACTGTTCTTTGGGACAGAAACTCTAACAGCCTCAGTAGGGTTTGATGGTTACAAGATCTTATATTTCTGTATCGCTGTTCAGTTTATGAATGAGCTTCACAGCATCCCCGGTGGAGAAGCAAAGATAGTCATCCCCCTCTCACGGGAAGAACCTAGGGGCTGAGCGTGTTACTAATATGTCCAAGTTCACACAGTTAAGAATTCAAATCCGGTCTACAAAACTATAAAGACTACGTCTTTGTCAGTGTAGCAACTTTCATGTAACAAAACTAACCTATTTTTCACGTAGGCAACTAATAATCATGAAAAAGTGTGACTTAGAATGGGGTGTTGTTTTAATTATTTATTTGCTTGGTTTATCTCATTCTGCCTACAAAAAAATGTCTATTGCAAAAAATGTAAAGGAGACAAACACAAAGAAAGAAGATTATAATGACCCATAATTTTACCATCTAGAGATACAAACTGCTTTTACATGTATCTTTCTCAGTCTTTTTCCAACACTCTTATATAATTCTTTAAATATGACAATTTATGTAAAATTTGATACGTGGCCTTTTTTGTTTGACAACAAGTAACAAATACTTCTGCATGTCCTTGAATAGCCTTCTTAGTTACTATGCTAATAGCTGAGTAGTATCCAGTATATGGATATAACATTCTTAAACATGAACAGAGCAATAGCTAATATTTACTATAGACTTTCTGTGTGACACATTGAAGTCTCACATCCACCCTGTGATATAGGGATGACACGTACTCCTATTTTGCAGATGCGTAAACTGAGGCACAGAGAAGTCAGGCTATAGCATGAGACCAGTCGGTTCTGATTGGCAGAGCCTGGACTCCAGCGCAACCTGGACTCAAGCTCCAGAGCGCTAACCACCTCCAGTTGCTGAGAGGGGTTGGGGAGAAGGGGAACATATTGGTCTGAGGGTACACACTTTCAGTTATAAGACGAATGAGCTCTGGGGATCTAACACACAGCATGGTGACTTCATAACACTGTGTTGCATACTTGAAATTTGCCAAAAGAGTAGATCATAAGCATCTGCACCACAAAAGAAAACTAAAGTGACTATGTGAGGTGACGGATATGTTAATTTGCTTGACTGTGATAATCAGCTCATAACGTCTGCTCCGTCAGATCATCACATCGTACACCTTACATCTATACAATTTTTTATTTTGCGATTATACTTCAATAGAGCTGAGGGATAGTTCTCCAACTGTTGGGTACTGAGTTGTTTACTATAGAAAAAATATTCTACGAGAACAGTAGAATTGTAGCTACTCTTTGTGCAGATCTGCACTTTCCTTTGGGAAATTTTCCTGGAGATGGAACGACTTAACCAAAAGCTAAGCATAGTTTTTAATTTTATAAAATGTATCGCACATTGCCTGTCTATAAAATACAGCAGTAGCATATTAAGCTTGCCACTTCTTATCACTCTTACCAACATGGGACATGTGGTTTTTTAAAATATGTCACTTTGATACATGACAAGTTAGAATTCTTTTAAATGTGCATTCTTTGATTAACTAATAAAACTAGAACCATTTTTACATGTTTAGTAGCCACTTATGTTTATTCTTTGGTGACATATTTATACATGGTTTAACTGATTTTTTACTGAAATGCTGATCTCTCGCTAAGACTCTCTTGCAAGAGTTATTTATCTAGTAAAAACACTAACCCTCTATATTATGGATATTTTCTGAGTTTTTTATTGGTCTTTCCAATTCATTTTTTTCAAATTTAATGATAATAATTAAAATACAAAATATCAAGATATTTATGTTGTCAAATCTACTGATCTTTTCTTTATGGTCTCTACTTCTGCATTTTATTCATTCAATAACTATTAAATGGTCACCATATGCCAATTCTTCTATATAAGGGATTTAGAAAATTCTATCCCCTTCTAAAAATTATATACTTACCAAAATTTTCTTTTTCTAGGTTCATACTTTTAATATAGATTTTATGTTGATCTGTGCTGAATTTGTGAGATGGATTCCTCTCAATTTCATTTATTGAATTATCCTTTCTTTCCACAGTGGTCTGAAAAACTCCCTTGCTATATGCTAAATTCTTATACGTACTTAAATTTGTTTTTGGAATTCAAATTAATTTAAATTAAATCCAGTTCAAGTTTTTATTTAAATCAACATTAAAATAACTGATACAGAACATGGACTCAAAAAAAATCTTTAATCTAAAAAATAGCCATGCTTTTCTTTGCAATAAATTTATGGTTTATTAGGCTCAACTGCTCAAAAAAATGGCAATAATATTATATGTAGGAGTTTAACACATTCTTTTATATTATGTTTAAAGTTTTCCTTGCAGTGCTGAATTTCTTTTCAACCCTCTCCCTTATACATCTCTTTCATTCCTCCTATTTGCTCTACCCCAGTGAATGGTACCAACAAGTATTTCTATGAGTTCAGAAGAGACATCTCTGTGGTTTAGAGAATCATTGAAGACTTTAGGAAGGAGGTGGAATTCCACGATGCCTTGGGGGAAAAGAAGACAGGCTTTGGATAGGAGGAAAAGAGTAGTAAAAACTGAAAGGAAGACAGTACAATGGGGGATGCAAGGACTGGTTTGAGTGGGAGTTCAGGAGGCAAAGCCATACTGTGGAGACTACGTTTCTCTATTATTCACCTGAAAGTGTTCAAAACAGTGTGCATGGTATGCTTCCATATATTTATAGATTGGTACACGCATAAAACATAATTCTAAAGGATACATACCGAGATGTGGATGCTGGTCATTTAAGACTATAGGGTAATGGGTTATTTTTTCTCCTCATTTACATTTACTAATTTTGTAATACAACATTTTTTTAAGAAACTTTTTTGGAACAAATATAACACACAGTCCTGAATAGATGAAGTCACAGCCGGCAATTAGGTTCAGCCTATTGCTAATTCTTATACATACACTATTGCTAATATACATGCTTCCAATGTGTTCAAAAGCAAGTGAGTAAATTCCACAATTTGACAAATTAAATTCAGTTTGTCTCTGGCTACTAACAGAATTTTTTAGGCTGATTAAATGCTGTGATCCCTGGGGTACTGTGATTATGTATTTAAGTAACCCATAAAGAAGCCTCTGGAATATCTCTAAGATTGAGCCCCAGGAGAATCTAGAACCAATTATGACCTATCTTTAAAATTTCCATTTAAAGACTGTCAATATAGCTTAAATGTTATGCTCTATAATTAGATGGCTTTGGCTCTTAAAATATATTAAAGCTATATTTATTTCCTTTTCTTCACAACTCTAGCCATTAGAGACACGTGTAAATTTAATAAAATTGTTTGATTTATTTTAATCCACTCTGTTTTCAAGCAATCCAGGCCCAGGCTTATGTCCTGAGCCCAGATAACAGTGGAGGTGACCCGGCCAAAGAGCTCAAGAACAGATGAGGAAAAACAGCAAGGAGAACTCCAGGACAGCAAGAGAGAGCTTTTATTCAGAGGTTCAGAGGAACAAGGAAAGCATCTGGAACATGTGGTGAAAATTCTGATTCCTTTTCATCACCCATTCCCACAGCATACACACCCCAGAACTCCCCAAATCAGCATTCGTAAAAGTCTGCATTTTTGACCTCAAATTCCTACAAAGCTTGAAATGCTGAGTGAAATAAGTCAATCAGAGAAGGACAAACATTATATGGTCTCATTCATTTGGGGAATATAAAAAATAGTGAAAGGGAATAAAGGGGAAAGGAGAGAAAATGAGTGGGAAATATCAGAGAAGGAGACAGACCATGAGAGACTCCTAACTCTGGGAAAAGAACAAGGAGTGGTGGAAAGGGAGGTGGGTGGAGGGTGGGGGTGACTGGGTGACAGGCACTGAGGGGGCACTTGGCGGGATGAGCACTGGGTGTTATGCTATATGTTGGCAAATTGAACTCCAATAAAAAATAAATAAATACATAAATTAAAAAAAAAACATTATAAGGGCAGATTGGCGGAGGCCAGAGACAGCATTGGGGGGATGGGGAAGGAAACAGGTAAAGGTGGTCAGAAGGTATAAACATCCAGTTATAAAAGAGGTCATGGGGAAGTCATGTACAACATGGTGACACTGTATTCTATATTTGAAGTTTTAAGAGAGTAGATCCTAAATGCTCTACCACAAGACAAAAATCACAACCATGTATGGTGACTGATGGTAACTAGACTTACGGTGGTGATCATTTCACGAGATGTACAAATACCAAATCGTCTTGCTGCACATCTGAAACTAATAGTATGTTACGTCAACTACATCTCAATAAAAATAAAACAAACACAGAAGCTACTGTAAGGGATAGAGAAACTGAGAAGAGGGAGCAAGAAAAGGCCAGATGTGTCCTGACATTAACGAAATGTCCACTACGTGTCTCCTACCAGGCAGCGTCTTAACACGGTCTCGATCTTAACGACAAAGATAGAAAAAAAGAGAGATGAATAATATGAATAATATCATCCCAGGTTTACTGAAGATTCAGTCCAATGCAAATAAATCTTGCTTCTGTTCCAGAAAAGAGACTAAATTTTAATTTTTACCTATTTCTCTTTAACTTACCTTTACTCAGAAAAGATAAGGTTTTTAATTTTTTAAATAAAAATTCAAACTCTAGTTTTGGGGGGGGGCACCTGCCATGGCTCAGTCAGTTAAGTAACAGGCTCTTGATTTCCGCTCAGGGCATGATCTCAGGGTCATGGGATGGAGCCTGCCATCAGGCTCCATGCTCAGCAGGGAGTCTGCTTGAGACTCTCTCCCCCTCTCCCTCTGCCCTCCCCCTGCCCACTTGCATGTGCACGTGTCCGTGCTCTCTCTCCAAAATTAATAAATCAATCTTTTTAAAAATCCTAATTCTTTTTAAAGTGCCATGAGCATACATCTCCTTAAAAATTATTGCTTAAAGTAGAAATAAGAAAAGACCTAACAGCAATCATGCAAATACCGCATGGGCTGTGCTGGGGAAGGCTGATGGAAAGCCTACAGCCCTACATGGAGGCTGCCCATCGGATATCCCGCGGACATGGGTTTATTTCAGAGATTCTTCTACGGAAGGTGGCAGGCATCACCTTCCCACCGCTCGGACTCACTAAAGACAGCACAGGCCCGAGGGCAGTGGGGAGAGTCTGCAGGCGGACATCAGGGCACAGCTTCCACCACGTGTTTTCATTTCTGCCCCACCCCTCATAGCTTATCACATAGGACTGCTCTCTTTTTACCTCTGGGAAAAAAAAAAAAAAAGACAGTCCTCTGTCTTTCCAGCTTTCCCTTCAGCCAAGAAAGATGTATCTGTGACTCAGACGCAGGAACATTTAAGTCCCTCACTTATCAGGTTCTACTAGAATCCTCAGGCCCTGGCAGCCCTTTCCCGAGACCAGTTTCCACTTGTAGGCCACGCCTAAGTTTTCTGGAGTGAATCCTAAATATAGGCAGGAAAGTTTTAAGAACTTTACACCAATAATCCAGGACCCTCCCTATGTCCTGGTTCCTCTGTCTAGTGCCCAAGTGCATGATGAGTGCTTGTCTGGAACTCCAGCCGTGGATTTTTAGATACTGAGATTTGCTTGCCAGGCTGCATTGCATTCGTTCATAACAGGTTTTCAAGCTACTGTGTGTCAGACTCAAATATAAACTATGATTCTTGCAACCAAAAGACTGAAATCTAGAATTAAAAGGGAAAAGAGCTACATAAATAATTATAAGAAATACAAAGCTCTACCCAGCCACAAGCACCGTGCTGGATGTATTTTTAAAGGATGTAAGGGAAGCTTAACAGGGTCTGTCTGGAAGAGCGGAGGGCTTCACAGAGGAGGTGATGCAGAAGGAAATGGAAGAGCATTCCAGGCAGTTGGAGCAACATATACAAAGACATAAAATTATTAGAAAACGGTTTGTTTAGAGAGCAAAATGGAGTCGGTGGCCTCGAGTACATGGAATACCAGAGCCCGATTAAGGACGAGTGAGCCAGCAGCTGCCAGGGGCCAAGGGCACTGTGATCAAATGGAGAAATTGTATCCCACGTTCTCACTTAGGAAAGGTACAAACTGGGGTTGATGAGCCAGAGCAGAACTGCCTGGAAAAACAGAAGCGGAACTGAGAGCTGCCAACAGCAGTTCGCCACCTTCCCTCCACGGTGGGCCCTGCCTCTCCAAGCAGTTGACAACAATGTTCAAACAATACTGGTTTGAAGGAGCATCAGATGTTCAGTGAACGTGTCAATGCGTCCATCTAACTCTGGGGGACATAACACAGAGTACAGAGAAATTAGGCTGAAACGGTAATAAAAGTTGTAGGTAGGGCCTGACTTGAAGCACTTGATAAATCTTAACTCACTCAATCCTTATAACCCCCCTGGGGGGAGATACCATTATCATCTCCCTATTGCAGATGAAGAAGCAGAAGCACATAGTGGTTAAATATAATTTTCCAAAACGCATGCAGCAATAGGGAGTCGGGATTTGAACCAACGTGGTTGCCCCCAGAGTCTCCAGACTAAACCATCACACGATTCTGACATACTGAGCTTTTGCTTTATCCTCTGGATGGTGGAGAGCTGGCAAGGTTTTTTAAGCAATGGAGCAATCATTTGTGTATGAAGATCACCCGGGAGGAATTCAAGAAGACTGAACAGAGTTGGGAGAGGCCGAACCCAAACAAGAACAGGGGGCGACTGTGCTCATCAGAGCAGGAGACAATGGTGGCCCGAACCGAACAGTAGAATGAGTCTGCAGAAGAGGGGAGCCTGAACAAGTGTTAGGGCTCGCACATCACTGAGATCTGCCAACTGATTGCTGGTGGGTGGTGACAGTGATGGAAAAAATCAAGGCTCTGATGACAGGATAAAGGAGAAAACACTGTTTTCTTATGGAAAATGTTTGGTTTTGAGGTTCTGGGTGTCATCAGATAAGGGACTCAGTGAGCAAGTAAAATGGAGAAAGAGAACACCACAGGAGATGGATCTATAGGGAAAGAGATAAAGGTAGCAGATGGCACCCCAAAGGCCAGCACTTAGCCAAGTAGGGGACACGGGGAAAGAAGCTGAGCGGGAATTGGAACAGCAGTAGAAGGGGCAGGAGAAAGCAGAGTTGTACAAAGCAAAGAGGGGGAAGGTTCTAGAAAAGAAGAAAAAGATGAACAGTGTGGAATGCTGTGATGTGCTGATACAGGGCCACTGAAAGGGCCATGACGACGTTCAAGACACCCACAATGGGTTCCTTCCACCTGTCCCCTCCCCCATGTCCTATTCCCCCGACCCCCTGCCCAATTCCAGGGGCTCTGACCATGACTTTCTCAGAGCTGGCTAACTATCCCACACAAGCTGTGACATTACTGCTCCAGCCTCCATTATGATGAAGATACTAGAACATACTTCCTTAGGCTAGAAGACCGAACCCAAGACAACGATACATGTTCTCTACCTTTGTGTTCTGATCCACAATCTTCTTCAGATTTTTCAACAGATGATTATTCGGACCACCTTCTTTCTCATTAACATAAACTATCCTATCCAGGTCTGGAAAGTTCCGGTTCAGATCTATTCCCTGGGCATTGCTTCGACCCACAAACCAGTCCTTGAGCTCACCAGGCTAAAAAAAAAAAAAAATCAAAAGGAAACATAATAAGTTATTTATTATTATTGTTATTATCTAGTTAAGGTCTTCATTAATAATTTTTAAAGTAATTTACTAGGATCAGTTATTTATTTCAACAATACCCTCTCAAACTGTATTTTCACTCTTGCTGACAAATCCATGAATGTATCAGGTTTAAAGTATTTGTTATGATTATTTTGAAAATATTTTCAATGAATAATACCTTTAATATTAATAACAATCACATTTAAATGGTGTTTATAATCAAACTGCAAAAAAAAATCTATATATGTTAGTAATGGATGATGCCTTTCAAAGCATGCCAGTCCGTATTTGATTTTAAGTAAAATATTCATTGGCTCTGTAAATCAGAGCAATCTATTTTTTAAATATTCAAAAGAACAAATTACTAAAGAAGACTGAAGGTTTAAAATGAGTTTAACATGAACTATGTACATATTAGATACCTCTCTTTTACAGTTTTCATGGGAAAAAAAAGAGCCCTAGAACAAAGATCAAGAGCTTTGTAAGTTGAGAAATGTCTGTTCAATTTCAAATCGTACATTTCAGTATTGGTATAATCTAGAAATTTAAGGAATTTTCAAGACATTTAGCCATATTCCACAATGCATATGTTCTTATTTTACTATTAAGTTACACATTATCTATGATATAGAGCTAATTCCCATATCTTGAAGTTATATAAGCTCAGATACCTTAGACTCCAAAGAATAAGAATCTGTACCAGAAAATAACAATGATAATCTTTTGCCAGTTCTTACAGCTCCAAATACCACCTTTAAAATAGTATACAACTTAATTCTCTATGTTGTTATAATTTTTCTTTTATGACTTTAGAAATTATATCAATGTTATTTCCAGAAATTCTCTAGGTTTCTTACAATGTCAAACTGTCAGGTCACTGGATGTTTTGTTTTTAAGGTACAAACTGACTTCCTAACTATAAGTAAAATACTAATACTCCCATAAAATAAGGAAATTGCTTCAAACTGTGGAAAACAACTCATGTCCTCCATGCCTGTGCAAACAAAAAGGGAACACAGGCCATTTATCTTCTCTTAAGATGTCTTACTTTCCAGCGTCTCTAACAGTTAAAATTGTATTATAATTTAATTTTAAAGGCAGAAGGGGTTGTTGTTGATGGTGGTGGTGGGTTTTTTTGTTTGTTTTACTTCCCTCACCATATGTACCAGAATTAAACACCAGGGAAACACTGATCCGGCCTCACTTTTTCTTCCTTGATGTCAGCAGAGGGCGCTAGGACATCACCTCATTCAGAGACCTCCACTGTGTTAGGGCCCCAACCTTGGCGGTAGTCAGGCTTGCAGCTTTTTAGAGGAAAGGAAATTTAGTCACAAACATGAGTGAATAAATATGGTTATTTACCAGCAAAATGTAATGCTGACTTATTAACGAAACCTCTCACTCCCAATCCCTGCTGAAGCCACTCTCACCGGCCAGGCCTTATCTTCTGAAACGTCTTCTCCCCGGGGGGGCAGGGGAGCATCTATCACTTCCATCACCTCCACGTCCTACCTGTAAGATTCACGTGTGTGTGCTACTACAGAGGGGCACACACCTATGAACACCAGGAAAGGAAGCATGCCCTGCTCTGGGCCGGCGGGAACTCACCTGCGATGCAGCCTTCTCGAAGCCGTCCGGGTTGAGGGAAGGCATGATGTGGATCCGGGTGCTGTGGATCAGCTTAACGATCGTCTCGTTGCCCTTCTGGTACTCGTTGCACAGGTACTGGGCCAGGAAGATGAGCAGTTCCCGTCCCACAGCCTCGTTCCCGTGCATATTCCCAATGTATTTAAATTCAGGCTCACCTAAAAGACCAAAAACCAATGACATGAGGACACTTTCTACGGCTCCAAATAGAAGACAGACGGCACACGGCTCGGAGTACGTTGTGTCTGTACAGTACTTAGTACAGTACTTAGTCTGTACAGTACTAAGTACAGTACTTAGTAAGTAAGTACTGACTTACTACACACAGCTGACGGCTTCTTCTCTTTCAGAATTGATACCTAAGACAAATCTACTTGAAATGTCAAAATATTCCTAACACTTCTGTCCCTCTAAGTCTGTCTCCCCAAGGACTGAACTGTGTCTTCCCCAAATTCCCCAAATTCATTGGAGGTGAAGCCCTAACCTCCAATGTGACTATATTTGGAGACAGGACCTATACGGAGATAATTAAAGTTAAATGAGATCATGAGGGCGGGACCTTAATCCGTACAAGAGGAGGAAGAGACACCAGCGCTGGCTCCCCTCTCCCCCCAGGTGCGTGGAGGAAAGGCCACGTGAGGACACGTAGGGGGAGGAGAGCACCTGCAAACGAGGACAGGGTCTCAGAAAACCACCTTACTGGTACCTTGACCTTGGACTTTGAGCTTTCAGAACTGTCAGAAAATTAATTTCTGCTGCTAAAGTCCCCCAGTCTGTGGTGTTTTGTTAGGGCAGCCTGAGCCAACAAATATACCATCCCACCCGCAATAAATAATAATAATAACAATAATTCATCGCATGCCTTCTGCTGGCTAAACACGGACCTTTGCATTTTTTTATTTAGTTCTCACCAAACATCTAAAAGTCAGTATTATTTTATAATGAGCAAAGTGAAGTTCAGGCTGCTGAAGAGGCCTGACCGCGGTAACATAGCCCATGAAGCCAGGATCCATAAATGCTGATCTTCGCATTTAGTTGAAAGCCTATGCTTTTTCTTTTTCTTTTTTTTTTTTTTTTTTCCTTTTTTTTAATCCTTAGTGATTAAAAGCATGAACTTCTGGAGCCAGACTGCATGGCTTCAAACCCTCGCACCAACTCTTAAGGGTTGGCCTTGAGCAAGTTACTTCGGCTCTCTGTGGCTCTCTTTTCCCACCCCTAAAATAAGAGAACAGATCCTACCCGTAAGATTATGGTAAGAACTAAGTGAAAGAATAAATATGAATGCGTAGAACAGTGCCTGGCAAATAACAAGTGCTAAGTGTTTGCTATAATTATTATTATTGTGATGAAGATGACGGTGTCATAATATCGGCGTGACACGCTTTACCACGTATAATCTAATTTTCTCTTTATAACAGCCCACTAAAATAGGGAGACAGACATTTTTATTGTCATTATTGTACAAATGCAGCCCCAAGAGAATATGTTTTGCTGAAGGGCTCAGAATTCAGACTGAAGTCACTATTGCCTGTTTCTGCTGTTCTCCACTGCATTTAGGAGTAATTAAATTGCAAGGCATAGCAGCAAATGATCCAAATTAATCCTGTTGTTTGGCTCCCTCTGCTTCATCCATCCCCCAGGCCCAACCTCTGCAGTGGAAAGGATTTTTCCACCTACAAAACCACTAGGACTGCTCACCTCCCCCCCCCCCCCCCCCCCCCCCGGGTAAAAGAAAAACTGGAATTATTTTTCTCCTGGAAAAACGTCATCTAAATATCCTTTGCGTAAGATTCCTGATGGTGTGACTTAAATGACTGCTAACCACAGAAAACCACGTCCTTGTGTGACCTCTCGGCCTGCATCTGAGTTAATCTTAATCTAAGGATCAGGCCGGAGCAGGATCAGGGCTATTTATATGCCCCTCATTTTCTTACTTTGAGGGAGAGGCGCTGGTAACACTATGCCTGGGCACGTACCCGCATAATGCACGAGAAGAGATGTTTTCTTTGCTTCTGATTTCAAAAGTCATAATGACCTTCCTCCTTTCTGTCCAACTCATGTGCTTTACTCCTTCCCCTGACTGGATATTAATTTGATCGAGGCACAGAAGGGAGGGTAGCAGCCCGTTACAAAAGGAAATGGAGATCAAGTGGCCAGAGGAGCATTACAAGCCTATCTTGCAAAGGTATTGAGAGAAGATTCCACTGTGGGAGGCAGGGGACCCTGCCCGTTACCCCACCCAGCGCTGTCTGAGGCCTCAGTCACTCAAAGGAGCTTGGCCCGTAAGCCGTAAGAGGAGAAGAGCTCACTGAGATTTCGTATTTCTTCTCCCAATTCAAAAAAAAAAAGATATATATTTATATATTTCATCATTTAAGGGAGACGTAGCAACGTCATACCCTCTCAGCCTCCCCCAGGGTGTGTCTGGCGGTCAGTGCACGTGTCTGAATCTGAATGCGCTCCCGGTTCTGCCACAAGCCACACCACCCCCTGTTGCCCCAACGCCTGATTTTCAAAGTGAGAAAATTCCCAGGGTGGCTTTGTTTCTTCAGCTCTGTAGGAAATTGCTCTCGAAAGCAAATCTGCCCCACAACGTCTGCCACATTTGTGAGGAGACAGCAGTAAGAGTAACAACAGCAATGCTCCCGTCCGACGCCAAGATAGAACCGTAAGGTCATTTTATAGAAGACAATGTATGGAAATAAAATTCAAGGCACGTATGACTTGGCGAAAGAAAAGGCAAGTGTATTTGCATCCTTCTCTGACTCGCAGAACGAGTTACGTTGCTAGATACGCTGTCACCAGAATCCAGAAGAGCTGCGCTAAGCCTACGGACGCGTCTTGTGAGGTGCGAGGAGCCGCGGTGCTGTTGGAGGTACACGTGTCCACCCTGCCGTTCGACGACGCCACGGGAGACCCGCAGGCCAGCAGAGCAGCACCTTAAGCTCAGGGAATGTGGACTCCGGAGGACGACACGGGCATGCACGCGGGGTTCAGCAGTGGGGCGATGATGGGGGGACGTTGGGCACATGACCAACCAGCTGCAAGGTTCTCAAGTGGAAGAGTCCCATCACCTTCTCCAGCCCTTCGCCCTCCCCTCTTCACCACCCACCCCACTGGGTCCCCTCTACCCAAAACCCATCAGCTAAGGAGCCTCCCATCTGCTTTCACCGTAAAAGCCGGAATCTTCTACAAGAGCTGTAGCTCCCCCGGGTGTGGCCTGGCCCACCTCCCAGTCCCCTGAGGACCTGCTCACCTGTCCCTGGGCCGCGGGGCTCTGGCCCACCGAGGCTGCCCTCCCGGTCACCCACACGTTTTGCCCTGTCCTTCCCTCATCTGGAGAGCCACCGCTTCCTGGGCCACCTGAGGTCTGCGTCCAGCCCTTTTGTTCTCTCCAGTACCTGAGTGTGAGTACACACCTGCCCCCGGGTGACCGTCCCCCAGGCCGCGCGGGCGGCCAGAGCTCGGGGACAGGCTCCTGCCCACAGTGCCCACATGGCCCACAGCCAATGAGCTCCCGAAGGAACAAGTAAGCGCCCCCCGGGCGACTGAGGGCCCCGCGAGCCCTTGGGGTGCAGGTGCAGCTGCGCGGGGAGCACCAGCCAGGAGCTGGACGGGCCGCGCAGGTAGCGGGTCGGCACCCTGGGGGCAACACTTAGGGACCTCGGGGCTACTGGGCGCCCCGCCCCCACTGTGAGCAGCCGATGTCCCAGGAAGACAGCAATCTCCGTGGTCACAAGACGCCCAAAACCTCCAGGCAAGGACTCCCGAGGCTGGCTGTGTCCGAAAGTCTAAACAAGGAGCTCAGGAGACATTCTGCCCTCCGGACCTTTAATTTAGAAGGAAGGAGAATAAAATCGAAGCCATTGGCCTTTGAATAAGCCCGTGTGTCAGCTCACCGACCCGGAGGGTACAGTCCGCGGATGACCCGGGCACCCCTGTGTGCGGCCTCTGGGGACGGAGGATGGCGGGGACACCTGTGTGCGGGCTGCAGGGGACAGAGGATGGTGGGGACACCTGTATGCAGGCTGCTGGGGACGGAGGACGGCAGGGACACCTGTGTGCGGGCTGCTGGGGACGGAGGATGGCGGGGACACCTGTGTGCGGGCTGCTGGGGACGGAGGATGGCGGGGACACCTGTGTGCGGGCTGCTGGGGACGGAGGATGGCGGGGACACCTGTGTGCGGGCTGCTGGGGACGGAGGATGGCGGGGACACCTGTATGCAGGCTGCTGGGGACGGAGGATGGCGGGGACACCTGTGTGCGGGCTGCTGGGGACGGAGGATGGCGGGGACACCTATGTGCGGGCTGCTGGGGACAGAGCCTGGCGGGTACATCTGTGTGCGAGCCGCTGGAGACACAGCCCGGTGGGGACACCTGTCTGCAGCTGCTGGGGACAGAGCCCGGGGTCAGCAGGTGCCCATTCCCAGGGACGGCCGGCAGCACGCCCCCAGGCTCAGCCCATCCACCTCCCAGCCGGGAAGGACCCCGCTCCGGCCCCTGGGGACTGCTCGGTTCGCATTCCTCTTAGCTCTCACCCGCCAGTTAGTTCTTTTGCCTTTTCGCCCGGCGGTTCCCGAGTCCCTGATCCCCCGGAGGAGTCTGTTCACAGGGTGTCAAGGTGCCGCACTGCCGATGGCCTGGCTCGGGAAGTCCAGCTCCCCTGCTGCACCAGCTTTTCTGCAAGATCACATAACCCTCTGTCCTGGGTGCTCCGTGTGGCGCACAATCAGCAATCAAGCCACCGTTAGAAGATGATCACCTGACGACCAAATCCAGCCTGGCTGGGCCGAGTTTCCTTCGTACTCATCTGTGTCACGGAACAACCAATGTACCTGATTGGACTTGTACTCTCATCAGAACAATATAAGAATAACTGATGGGTGTTTTAAAATAAGATCCAAAGCCTTACTGAAATCATAAATAAATAAATAAATAAATAAATAAATAAATAAATAACTGGAGCAGGCAAGTGATTTTAAGTTCCATACTTGTAACTCCTCATTTGTTCCAATTGTTTATTAATGTGATTTGAAATAACCAAATCATAAAATGAAAAAAATGTACAGATCTATTGCTTCAAAATAAAACAGAAGTATTTTGCACCCCCAGAAACACATATCCCTTAGGCTTAGCATGTGGGTAGAGTCGGAAGCTAACAACAGTCTAGCAAAGCGCCCACATGGTAGGAATCAATGGCGTTAAAGTGACCAGAGAGACCCTAAAGCAGAAGTTCACAGGCCCAGTAGACTAAGCCTTGAAAAGAAAAAGAAAAAAAAAATCAAATAAAGGGGTAAAAAAATATATATAATAATACTCAGCCTTTTTCACAAAAAGGAAAGTTTACTTTCACTGCGTTATTTGACCTAATGGTCAGCCTATCTGTGTCTAATATTTCTGCTCTTGGAAATAGCTGACAGGCGGACCATTCGGTAGAGGGCTTGATCAGATGACTTGGAAGGCCCTTCCAAATCTTAGAGTCAATTATTCCATGACCTCTATATGAGAAGAAAAGAGCAGAGGTCAAATATCTAATGAAAAATGAGATAAATGTGAAAATAGGCTGTAAATTGTGAAACTCGATGTAAGAAGTATAGCATCATTATTTAGAAAAAAGTAAGTGAAGGGTATTTTAAGAAAGAACTTGATTATAGTAACAGAACTCTTCCATCTTCCTTTCTGTAAATAGAGAGGAAACTCATACTGAGATGAATCTCTTCTTCCTCCAACATCAAATTATTGCAAAAATATAAGTCCACTAACTCATTTGGAAGGTGTACTTAACTCACGGATTTCACAATTCCTAGAGCTGGTGACGATGTCAAAGTACATGTTCCCGGTACACGTAATATACTAAACACATGGCTGCATAACCAGAATATCCAAAAATAAAGCCCTATTTCTCAAAAATATCATGGTAAAACGTGCACCTCACCAATGATTTTGAGAAACAGACCTATAAGTAGCTACACAAGCAGCACAGTCACTGAATGATTTGATTTACAAATGGCTTTGCAAGTTGGAGACATCTCTGGAACAGATGGGCCTTCCCATCAAGGATCTCCCTCTCTCAGTGGTAAACTGGGGGTTAAGACATTAGTGCTACTAATTGTTTCCACTTGTTTGACGTTCTAACCTATTACAGCTTTTAAATCACTCTTGCAGAATGAACCCTACAAGTTTCCGAACACTTGTCAATGAATACGTCATTAATTGGCTCGTGTTTTAGGTTATTTTAGCAGCCTAAAATGCTCAGTGTATTCCTAAAAGAAATCCAAATCTCCGAGGGCCAAATAAATAATAGAAGAGAGTGGGTATGGATACGAAAATAGAGCCTCCTTCTAGCAGAGTAGATGAAAAGAGAATAAAGAAGGGGAAAAAAAAATCCAAAGAAAGGCAAAAGAATAAAAAACAGTTGCAGAAGACAATACAGAGTGTAAAAGATTACTTCTCCTTGCTTCCGCCTTCATCGTCATATTTTAAAATAACTAAGTTTACACCACATCTTGAAAGTAATTTCTCACTTCATCTGATTTTTTAATGGGCAGCCAACACAGAACACATCACAGAACTATTCTGCAGAGATGCATTCCAGAATTCTTTTTCAAATATTAATTATGCATTAGCCACACATATCCTCTCAAAGTTCTCGTACAAATGACATCTAGTGTATATCTAGAAAGATCCTAATTGAAGAAAAGAGGGATAAACAGAAGAGCAGAAGATACTGCTAACCTTGCAAGTCTATAAAAATGTCAGAGTTCCAATATCAACAAATGCCTTTAATTTTTTTTAGTTAAAATATTTGTCTTTACACAAGTATCTTAGAAACTTTTTACAAATATCCACGTACGATGATGAGCACTCCAGTGTTGAACAACCAGCTCCGAGCTGCTGGCTCATGGTACAAACGCACTCCCTATGGACAATCTGAAGTTACCAACGTGAGGTCAGTCGGCTCACACAGTTCCGGAAAATTAAAACTAGGTCTCATAAACCAGTACAGCCCTACTCCGACACCCCACTGCACATGGAGAGCAATTATTTGAAATATGTAACTTCCGGTTTCTTCACGGGTTCTCCAGAAGGTGAATCTGAAGTCTAAGAAATCTGAAGGATTTTCAAACACATAACGAAAAGTAGAATCAGGCTAGCCTCTACCATACTGCCTTTCTTTATGTTTCATTTTATGTAGTAAGAATTAAAAGAGGTTTGTTTGGGGGTTTTATTCTTGTATTGAGATGGAGCTGTTTTCTAAAGCACCACACCAGTATCCATCTATTCTAGGGGGAAGGAAAAGAAGAAAGGAGTAGGGGGTTTTACTTTGGCTTCATGAATTACTCTAGCAGTTACCAATGGACTGGATTATGTTACTCTTTGCTCTATACCTAATCATAATAATCAATGAAAAAAATCTTACTTTGACCTAATAAGTAGTTTTTCTAAAATATTTATCATTCTAGGTATTCAAAATTCCTTCTGTTCTTCCTACAGTCTTGACCTATAAGGCTATCTTCGACATGAAAAAAACCAGTATAATTTATGTGCCCACTCCCAGAAATTCACAGTTTAAAAATCACAGAAATTGGTCATTTGAAATTAGTAACATGAAACACTTTATAGCTATTATCCAAGGAGAGGCTGCCTGCAAAAAGCCATACAGTCAGAAAAAAATCGTTGACTTGTTTAAGAGCATCATGACATGAACACAGAGTAAATTTTAACACAAACCAGGTAAGGCAGAGATTGTTTTAATGATGTAGTTTCATGAGGTGAAATCTCTCTGTAGATATAGTTTTTAAGATTTTATTTATCTGAGAGAGGAACAGCATGAGCGGGGGGTGAAGAGGCAAAAGGAGAAGCAGACTCCCCACCGAGCAGGGAGCCCAATTCTGTAGATATTAATCACCAGGAAAGACAGAATTATTTTTAAAGTACTCTAATAGTTACAGATCACATCCAATGGTTACCAGAATGCCTTTGTGCAAGTATTTACTGAATATGGATTTGGGACTTTATCTTTTGAAAGTATCGATTTAAATAAATAAATCAATAAATAAATGTGCCAATTTTATTTTAGATGATTCTCTTAGAAGACTCTGTTGTCTTTCACCAGTATTTTGATAATATAAAATAAAACGTGAAGATAAATATATCTAAGAGGCCAAAACAGAACAGAGTTAAACAAACTGGCACCAGAAGAGGAGAAAAGAAAGTATGAATGGACCAGGTTTCTGACAAGTGATTATGGTTCGGTCTTTGCCGGCTCTCTCGTTACCATATTTGGTTGTGACTGGTAGGTCAGTTTTGGAAAATAATGCCCATGAGGAGTTATGTTGTAGCTTGGAAAGAGGCTTTTAGGTGTAGCATGAGCCTCCCAGGGGCGGTCGTGTGGCTAAGGGTTTGGCTAATTCTGTAAAACTCCAGAGGACAAAACTAGAATCCTAACTAGAAGATCCAGAGAGCACTAAGCACAGCTGAAGAACAATCTCTCTCTCCGGGAAAGCTGCTGAAAGCCAGAACGGCCGTTGTGAAGTCATCAACACCCCTCAAAGGCACAGAGGCATCTCGAAGCCATGCTGTAGGTGCTGTGGATGACCTCACACCTCCTAGCATCCAGAGAAACAGAGCCTGATAGCTTTTCTTTGACAAACTATTGGTATTCAAGCTTCTAAACTTGCCCTATACAAATCATAGCTCTCAATAAATGTTAGCTGACAGTTCTCTGGAACAAAGAGAAAATGGTAGATCATCATAGTGAAGTAAGGCCTGGTTACAAAAAGTAATGAAAAACCCCAAGTCCCTATCGCCCAATCACCACTCTGTACGCTCAAGAAAGAACAGCCCATCTCATGCCAAAGGTGAACAGAGGATGAGCAAAGTGATGACATCAGAACCTACGTGGGTGGAAAATGTCAAGTATCTCTAGCAGACACAAATGAATGGAGAAAAACTTCAGTTTACTAATAGGCAGGTGAAGTGGGAGCAATACCAACGACCTAAAACTCCATCAGCAATGTCAAAACTTAGTCTAACAATCTCTTCCCAGAAACAACCTGGAAGCTTTCTTTTTAATTTTCCCAGGAAGATGATAACTCAAAAGTCAAGCCCATTTGTCAAAACATCTTCAGGATGTCATTCTCTCAACATCGTAACTAACGACTGGCAGCGCTGAAGGTGCCCCAGTCTCAGAAGCAGTGAGCTACACAATAGAATCTTTTCCACGAGGGTAAAGGGCGAAATGGAGCCCCCAGGTCTTTCTGCCTGCCGCAGTACCTTAGAAATTCCAGCCCACATGAGCTGGTGAGGATCCCCTGTAGGAGGACTGGGTCCACGCTAGATCTCCTGCCAGGAGATTGTTCCACACTGGGCCAATCATGAAGTAGCCTCTTTTGTGCAAAGTTCTTGAAGGAAATTGTGCTCACTTACTGCTCTCTAGGTCAGGATCAGCTGTGGGCTTCTTGCAAATGCAGGGTACTGAGCTCTGTTCCCAAAGATCATACTTCAAAAGCTCTAAGAAGGGGCCTGAATCTGTATTTTATTCAAAGATCAAGAGGTGATTCTGATGCCCTTCTGGGATTGAGAATGAATCATTTGGGAGTTGGTACATGGAAAGTCCAGCGCAGTGATGGGGAGTCCAATGAGGCCAGCAGACAGCTGGGAATTCCAATGGCTGAGAGTCAATGGGATACAGATGAGAAGGGTGATAGTTCTTAATTTATGGATCACTGGCTTTGAGAATTTGATTTAAGGAAATGTATGAATTCTCTTCCCTCACATTTGCAAAAGAAAAGCCACAAAAGTATGCAAAGATCTTACAAACTTAAGGAACCTTCTTATACTAGACATTGGAAGTCGGAATCTGGAAAGAGAGAAATCACAGCCACCAGAAATATCTACATACATTTCTACATAAGCTTGTTTCCTGATCCAGACAAACGGACTATTACATGCCCTTCCTCACTGCAAATGGAGCACAGCAGCATGGCAGCAATAGAGCACTGTTTAAAGGAGGTGGGGAACATGGGCTTAGATAACACACACTTGGTTTGGATTTCAGCTCTAACATGGTATATCTAACCTTTTGCCAATAACCTCTTCCCCAAGCCTCAGGATTCTTTTCTCTAAATTGGCTCACTAAAGCCTCTTTTGTTGAGTTGCTTAGAAGATTAAAGGAGAAAGTATCCAAATGAGACATTCTGTGCCAAACCCAACAACTAGTTGGTAACCAATAAATCGTTGCCCATGACTCATGTTATTAACACAGTACGAACAATCTTCCATATTGGAAACATAGAAGCTAGAAGCTTCCAACAGTATTATGTATGAGGTGATCCTGAGATCCTTCAAAGAGCTGTGCAACTTAAGTGAGTTTGGAAAATTAACCGATCCCTCTAGGAGTACAGATACAGATATCAGCCTAGAGTTGACCTATGCCATACGGCAGGCTCCTCAGACTTGGATGTGCAACTGAATCACCTGAAGATCCTATTCAATGCAATTTCCAACTCAGAGGGTCTGGAGTGGGGCCTGAGAGCCTAAAACTCGAATGAGCCCCCAGGGGATAACTGGTGCCTATCTGTGGGCCACTGGAGTGTAGAAAGACTCCAAAATCAAGATTGGGGGACAGAGAGAAAGAGAAAGAGACTGATTTTGAAATAATAAAAAAGACTTCAGAAACTTAAGTGCTTTTTCTTAATGTTGGCTTGCTCCAACCACCTTGAGTGCCCATTCTCCCAAAGGCACCCAGCATAATTCTGGAGGCTGCTACATGGCCTCAGGCCTGAGATGCACTATAAATGCTAACCTGCATGAACAACAAAGTATCTGCTAATGTATATTAGACCCAATGTCAGATGCAAGAGCATGGGAGACTGTCATAGGGCTTATTGATACATCCCTAGAAAGCTCCAGAACTATTCAGATTACAGGAAAGTATATCTCTCTTCTCAGTTTTAAATTAAATATTTAAATTTTAAAAGTACGTTAAATAATTATGCACAGTCTTATATTTAATGTAGTTATGAATAAATTATGAATAACCATGGATACTTACCGGCTATGTATTACCATATTTTGCTTGTAATTCTCTCATTAAAGAACTTTCAAGATTTTTACTCACTACAACTACGCTAATTTTATCTCCCCCTCCATCTCACCCATCTTCTGCTAGTCTTTTATTTACTTCTTTGGGGACTAAAATATGAAATTTAGGGAATTTTTTTTTCAATGAAGAGAAGAGGGTAGTACAATGAGGGGAAAAATCTCATACAAGGAAAAGTAAGCAACTAAAGAGATACACACAGCCCCCCAAAAAGACTAGAGATTTCTGCTTTAAAAAAAAAAAAACCTGCATTAAAATTCAATTTGCCAACATATAGTGCAATACCCAGTGCTCATCTCATCATGTGCCCTCCTCAGTGCCCATCACCCACCACCCCCTCTGCAGCCCTTTTTTGTTTCCCAGAGTTAAGAGTCTCTCATGGTTTGTCTCCCTCTCTAATTTTTTCCCACTCAGTTTCCCTCCTTCCCTCATGGTCCCTTTCACTATTTCTTATATTCCACGTATGAGTAAAATCATATGACAATTGTCTTTCTCCAACTGACTCATTTCACTTTCTGCTCTTTTTTATTTTACTTTATTTATTTATTTGACAGAGAGAGAGAGAGAACAAGAGCACAAGCAGGGGGATCAGCGACAGAGGGAGAGAGAGAAGCAGACTCCCCATTGAGCAGAGAGCTGAATGTGGGGCTCCACCCGGGACATGCAAATCATGACCTCAGCCGAAGGCAGATCCTTGCCTGACTGAGCCACCCAGGCATTGGCATCCCCAAGATTTCTGATCTTAGAATACATCTGATTAATTGTATTAGTATGTCACCTGACCCTTCACTTAGGGATTCCTTAACGTTAATGTAAATAAACACTCTGCCGGCATTCAAAAGTAAAAATAACATTGAAAAATTTTGCTAAATAAAACAAAACCACCTGGCTCAATGAAAAACTAGACAGTTACAGAGGCACCTGGGTGGCTCAGCTGGTTAAGTGTCTGCCTTCAGCTCACTCAGGTCATGTTCCTGGGATCCTAAGATCTAGCCCCACATCAGGCTCCCTGCTCAGTGGGGAGCTGGCTTTTCCCTCTGCCTCTGTAGCTCCCTCTGTTGGTGCTCATTCTCTCTCTCTCTCTCTCTCTCTCTCTCAAATAAATAAATAAAATCTTAAAAAAAAAAACTAGACAGTCACTAAGCATTTATCATCTTTAATTTCACACGACCCCAAGTACATGATATCACAATCTCAAAACATCAATACAAAATTTTATATCGAACCCTGTCATTTTTCTTACTAGTAAGTTGATGATTCTTTTTAAATTATTTAAGGCTCTGTATTTGGATGGTTTGAGATATCTTGTCCAAAACAAACTTTTTTAAAAAAAATTATTTATTGAGAGAGAGAGTGAGAGGGTGAAGGGGCTGAGGGGGAAAGAATCTCAAGCAGACTCCATGCTGAGCACAGAGCCCTACGTGAGGCCTAGGCTCATGACCCTGAGATTATGACCTGAGCCAAAATCAAGAGTCAGATGCTTAACCGACTGAGCCACCCAGGAGCCCTTTGTCCAAAACATTCTTATCAAAACATTTATTTGTGAGCAAAATAAATAGCTACCTGTTTTCAAGTTTAAGGGTAAAAATCATCATGTTTATCAAAATTTGCCGTTTAAAAATACTTTCTGTTTAACAGCTCAGAAAAAAAAAAGATAAATAACTGTATCCCAAGCCCAGCAGGAGGAGAATTTCTTCTTGGTAAGATAATTAAATAACAACAACGTGAAATTGTATGACACCAAAACAAACAAACAAACAAAACCCTTTATAGCCCATCCACATAGTTTCATCACCGATCTCAACTTAAAAGAGGAAAATATAGTTATTTTCTTCATATATCTGGTACTCTCTTTTTATCACTCACCAATCACTTTGCTATCTTCACACTCACTTCTCTAATCTCTGGATGTCTCATCCCCACAATATGTAAAATATGAAAAGACATAGAGCAACAGAGCAACAGAGCAACAAGGGCAGTCATGAAAAGAAATCAAAAACAATTAGATCCCTCCTTAAATAAACTAGTATTCTTTTTTTAATATATAAAGATTTATTTGTTTTAGAGACAGCATGAGTGGGAGGGGCAGAAAAAGAGGGAGAGAGAATCTTAAGAGGACTCTGTGCTAAACATGTAGCCCAACTGGGGGCTCAATCTCACAACCCTATGGTCACAACCTGAGTCAAAACCAAGAGTCAGTTGCTTAACCAACTGCATCCCCCAGGCACCCCTAAACTGGTGTTCTTGAAAGCAAAATGGCAACTCAACATTTCTGGTGTCATTTGTGAACACGTTAACATACGTGGCAGTGTTCAAATGTTTACTAACCTCTATTTCGTTATGACATTGGTAATCATGTCACAACTACATCATCTAATTAGACCTAGAATCTAAGAGTTGGTGATATTAGCAATGGCCTGCATGTACTAAGGGCTTTCTGTTTATTAATTACACAGACACACACACACACACACACTATGATGTAGGAACTATTTTCATCCGTTTTACAGATGAAGAAAACAAGGGTGTTGGGAATCTAAATGATGTCCTCAATACCACACAAGTTACTAATAGCGATACACGGATCCAACACCCATGACCTACCACCACAGCCAAATTATTCAACTACCCTGCTACCTGCCTCAATCAAGTTTTGATATCTCATTCTGCTTTGCCCTGAATATCCAAATTCTAGTTTACCAATATGCAATAATCCAGTGGATGGTGGATGAAAGATCACAAGTGTCTTAATGTGGCAGCCTATTGGTATAGGTGTGTTAGAGCAAAGGAGTCGGTTAGAAATGGTGATAGCGCACCCAGTAATACACGAGGTTGGGTCTTTTGCTTTATTTTTTATTAGTTCCAACGAGGGCCTGAGCCACCACTCTCTCCTTTTTATGGCTCCCTTTGCTAGACAGAAATAAGGGATTGCCTGTCCCACACATCAGATGTAGCTACAGGATGGCCTATCAGAGATATTTGCACTCCCATGTTCACTGCAACACTATTCACCATAGCCAAGAGGGGGAAACAAGGTAAATGAACACTGACAGATGAATGGGTAAAGAAAATGTGATGTACACATACAATGGAACATTATTCGGCCTTCAGGAGGAAGGAAATCCTGCAATACGTGCCAACATGGACAAACCTTGAAGACGTTATGCTAAGTGAAGTAAGCCAGTCTCAGAAGGACACATCTTGAGCTTCGTTGGAGCATGTTGTCTCCAAAATGCTCTAATTCAGTAGAAGCAAAGAGGACTGCGGTTGCCAGGGCTGAGGTAGGGCAAATGAGGAGCTGCTTACCAATGTGTATTAAATTTCAATTATGCAAAATGAGTGAATTCTAGAGATCTACTGCACAGCATCATACCTGTAGTTAACAATATTGTACACTTAAAAATCTGTTAAGAGGATAGATCGCATGTCACATTCTTACACAATGATAAAGAAAAAAAGCAAAGTAACTAAAGAATGTCACCCAATTTTTTTTGCAAGATTTTATTTGAGAGAGAGAGAGTGAGCATGGTGGGGGAGGGGCAGAGGGAGAGAGAAAAGCAGACTCCCCACGGAGTAGGGAGACCGACCTGGGGCTCCATCCCAAGACTCCAGGATCATGACCTGAACTGACTGACGGCAGACACTTAACCAACTGAGCCCCAACCCCCACCCCCAATTTTCAATATCAAAGATCTTGTTCTTCACTTGCTACAGCCATCCTGTAATTCATGTGGATGGTGCAACTGAACACTGGAACAGCCCGACGTGAATCCCTCTACTCACTAAAACTGGGGGAAATGCAAGGAGGGTGGGAGGAGAGACTACGGCTGGGGTAGCAGGAACTCTGTGGGAATGAAGAGTTGGCAAGTACAACAAAGTACCGAAACCAGTGGCAACAATAGCTGTGCCTCGTCTTCCCCACTTGGCAGTCATCACCCGCCACACTCCACCTCAACCAGCAGTTATTTCTTCTTCTAATTAGTTCCAAACCCAGATGGGTCGCTAACTTAAGGAGATGCAGTACCTCTCCCTCGTAAGCATGCAAGCTCTGATGCGAGGCTGGATGTCTAGCTGCGCGTGTGCCATCATTTACCAGCTGTCAGGTATAGTCGAGTTATTAATCCTCTCTACCTCGAATTCTTCAACTCAGATGTGGGCATGACCATAAGACCTACCTCACAGGATTATTGGGAGGATTAAATTTTTAAAATCTATTAAAGGCACGTAGATTGGTGGCCTGTGTGTCATAAATGTCAAAAACAACTACTTGATCATGATGACAGTGATGGTGAGGGAAAAGGATAGAAAAGGCAGAGAAGGAAAAGGAAGAACTACTCCAAAAATCCTCTTTGCTCTGTTCTCTGTTCTGACTTCTACACAGAAGACTTTTCCAACGACCCTCACCTCCTCCTCCCCATAACTGCCGGAGAGCACTTGACACGCAGTGTGGTGCCACGGAGACCTGGATTTTTAATTATCCTCAATTGCAATCATACTTCAGTAGCTGCATGTGGCTACCACGTTGAACAGCACAGGACTAAATTCTTTTTTTTTTTTTTCCTCTGTTACAATCCTGAGACCTAATTTTGCTCTTTTGGTATGAATCCCCTGTACGCTAAGTTTATTTACATGGCAAGAAGACAAGTTCGAAGAGTATCAGAAGGAAATTCGGAAGCAGTACTATGGACCACCAGTACGATTCTGTTTTGGAATAAAATGGTTCTATTTTGGAATAAAAACTCATTGTTTTGCTATAGGAAAACAAACTTTCCTAAGTGGGAAAATTTTAGAAGGTCCTGCCAAACCAGAAACGTGATTTAAATAGTAAGTTACAAAAAGAATGTTGTATTTTATTTTTTTAAAAAAATGGGGAATGCATTCCTTACTGCCCTTTTATAGCAGAAGACATGGTTGGTCATGATTAGAACCACGTACAAAAGTCACTTTGAATCTTCTGCACACGCAACCTGAGGCAACGGCAAGAGAACTGAAGCAATGGTGGTCATTTGGGTTTCATCAGAATGCCAATGGGTCCTCAACCATGACCCACAGCCTCCAGCCAGGGATGAAAGGCAAACCCAAAATTTTGAGTGGACTCCGAGCCAAAAGAAAATTAGAAAGATCTGTCAAGGAAGTGCAAATATGATGGGTTTAGTGACTGGGAGTAACTGAAACCAGGATCTCATGGAAAATGCCCACCCCGGAAGTTATAATTATTGGCTCTAGACTGCTACTTGGAAAACAGGTGGGCGAGTCTAGAGAGTGCCTTGAAAACTCACGGGCCACAGTGGTCTGCTCCAGAGGCAGGCATTGACAGATCATTCAAACGATGGCATCGTTCTTTAGCAAAATGGGGCTGAGGCATCGTGATGTCCTGTGTCACGGGAAAGGTCCACCAAGTGCTGCCAATCAGACCTCGTGAGGGGCTCAGGATGTATGGGAGCCACCTCTTCTCCAAGTTGCTTCAATTCTCCAGATACCTAATACTCCTAAGTTTCCTTATGCCCTTTGAACCAATAAAAATCATGTCAATATTCATCAGATCACCAACCACATCAGAGGACTCTTGAGAGCAAGGGATCTCAGCATTTAATTACTCCAGGAAAACTGTCCTAAACTGGGACACTGTGAACAAGCCAGGTCGTGCGGTCACCCTGGCAATCCTGGGAACTGGCACGAAGGCCCCAGGTCTGCAGCCAGAACATGTTTCAGCAAGTGCATCTCCCCTACTTTCTTTCCCTTGGGATGTGTCTCTGAACTGATGAGTTTTCCATCCAGAGGTATCCTGCAGGCCCTTTAATGTAACAGTAGTTTACATTTTTTTTTTGCATTGTTGAGATTAGGTTGCCAGGGCTGCATTCTAAGAATTCATGTCACACTGACATTCGCTGATGCTGTCCAGGAGGTAAGGAGCCTCCCTGGGAACCAAGAGGTCCCAATCTCCGAGGACATTTTCAAGCAATAATTAGCCAGTGCTTCTTAAGGACTCATGGGACAAAGTCCCTCAGGCAAATACTTCCCCATCTGAGAACAGGGATCGAGGTGGTGGCCTCAGGCACATGCCCTGCAACGCTCCCAGCACGGTGAGGACTGTGGGTCGTCGTGGCCCCAAGGGAACGCAACTGGGAGGGCAGGAGGGAGTATCTCATAAGTGGAGAAGGCTTAAATATCTAAATTACGGGAATTTACTCTTGTTTATGGCCTCGTGCTCCCGTGAATCAGGAACTCAGCGCTGCTTGCCAGTCCCCCCTACTGCTCCAGAACCTGCGCTCGGGAGGGGATGGTGGTGGCTGGCAATCCGGGAACAAACGTTCACCTCATTTCTGCTACGAATGAGTACCTGGCGACCTTCCGGGTGCCCACATGTATATGATGGCAAGTGATCTGACTTCTGCAAGGAAGGCAAGGTTGTTTTCTAGAATGACAAAAGTTCACCTTAACACCGCCACTCCTCCTGCCTCCCAGAGATTCGGCCCCCACGAAAACACTGGGCCTTTCTGGCTAAAGACGTCACCGCATGAGAGGCCTGTGGAGAATCTGGAAGGACACACGGGGAGTGAAAACAGAGAAATCGACACCTGCACACAGTATTTTAGCAGGAACCCCCGAAGGAAACGGGACAGGTGGCCGTGGGGTGGAGGCGAAGCTGCACGATGGGCACGAGGCTGTGGCCCAACCTGAGCCCCCAGCGCGCTCATCCGCTCGGAGCTAAGGGATCAAGAGCTAAGACGATTCTAGAAAGCAGAGAAATAAACTCAACAAACCAACTGCACTTTGCTCCTTCGTCGAGCTACAAGCCAACTGAAGGACTGATTCAGCTCTCATTATCCACCGGGGCCATCACTTCAACACTTTTTTTTTTTTAGGACTTCATTTGTTCATTTTAGAGAGAGAGAGAGAGAGAGAACAAGCAGAAGGGGTGAAGGGAGAGAGAGAGAGAATGTCAGGTAGACACCCGGCTAAGTGCAGAGCCAGATGGGGGGCTCCATCCCAGGGCCCTGAGGTCATGACCCCAGCCAAAACCAACAGTCGGAGGCTTACCCCACTGCCCCCCTGGGCACCCCCCACGCTCTTTTATCTGGAACACTGGTGTGTACAACTTAAGAAAGCTACTCCCCTTTTCTAATCGGATGGCTGCCTCAGTTTGTTGGTATATGGAAAGTTCTAGCAGCTGCTATAAAGACATATCCTCATTAGCAACAGCATCCTCTGCTGGTAGTCTCTGAATTTTTCGTAAGAATGAAAAATATAGCATGAACCTCCTGTCACCCTGAGATAGAAGATAAAAGTTAGAAACTGAAGACTTCAAAGTGTTATGAGTCACGTAAAACAACCGCTTCAGCAGATTTCTTCCACCACATACTGTTCCTTCTGTGTGAATAAATTGGCAACAGAGAACACAGATGGCTCCTCCATGAATAATTTATTTCTAACAATTTAACTAGGAAATGAATTCCTCTTGACTTGTACAACAGAATGATGAACACCAAAGCCGTGGTCTACTACCTTCCCTCAGTTAATTCCGTGGGTTTTTCCCTCCTCGTCTCACACCTTATCCACTTTCCTTTTCACGTGTTTTGCTGCATGAATTTCAAAGTTGCCTCCACCCAAGGCTTCCTTCTGGCAATTACCAGACAACTGGTATTTATGGTGTTACTTGGGGTTGGGGCTTTTGTTTGGGGTTTGGGCAGGGTTGTTTTTGTTGTTGTTCATATTGGGTTGGTTGGATGACTGGTTAGTTTTTTCAAATATAAAGCTAACTATTTATCCAAAATAGACATCTTGGAAAACTACACACACTCTTTTAAAATTCCAGGACACATATTCATCAGGAGAGCCTTGCACAAAATCTGCCTAGTGTGAAAGGGCCAGGTCTTCACACCACAGCTCAGTCTAAGGATCTCCACCTCTGTTTTTGGCTGGAGGTGCTCATCCTTTCAGCAAGCACTCCTTGAAACTCTATTAGGAATCTGCCTTCCATGAGTTTCAAGAAACCCAAAATCAGGTCCATACATTACCCCCATTGCAGCCACTGGCATGAACCTTTATAGTTCTTAGTACACAGTAGCCTTAAAGCCAGAATGGACCCTTTCACTGCATTAGATCTATTTTATCTTTTTTATTTATTTTTTTATTTTATCTTTTTAAAACCAGATTTATTTTAGTGACTTTGTAACACTAATGTTTAAGATTGCCTGTTCAAATTATCCATTTGTCTTCCACAATAGGCTATAGGGTGCATAGAAGCAGGGACTGTGACTGTTGGGCTCACTACTAGGATCCCAGCACGGTGACCAGCATAAAAGAGAATGCTCAATGGATACATGTTGATGAAATGATCAATAGAGGGGGGAACGTGATGCAGCATAACTGTGCCTCAAATAAGGAAGAACAGATGCCCAATTACTTCCCCTACTCCTTCCTCACAGGCTTGTTTGTACCTCCAAATATACCTGTTGCTTTGTCTAGACTAAAATGACCTCCCTGACCTGAGGACTAGTATCTGGAGGAGACATGTACTGTAAAGCAACCACCCCCCTGCTACATAGATCCAATTACCGAACTTATATCCCTTCCCTTCTGAATACTCTTCCGTTCACTACCCTCATCATCTCTCACTAAATTTGTTAAAATAGTCTCCTAAGGTGACTTCCCACCAGAACTGACCCTGCCCTCATCCATCCTCCACACAATGATCTGAAATGCACGTCGCACCATCCTTCCCCTCACTGAGCTCCTTTAAAATCTCCTTAACCCTCACAGGATAAAGTTCAAATTATGTTGTACTTGAACTTAACCTAAACTCCAGGCAGCTTATGTTGGTGCCCAACACCTGGCCCTCACCCACCCCTTCCAGCCTCTCTCTGACTCACACTTCACCCTCAGGTAACAGTAAGTCATTTGTAGCTCATCACATTCACTTCGCTCTATCACATCTCCATATGGGTGTACATTATGTTCCATCTGCCCAGATACCTCATTCCCCACTTTCTTATCCAAAAGCTCTTACTCAGACTACAGGATTCAGCTCAGATGTTAGCTCCTCCAGAAAACCTTGCCTAAATTCCTTCCGTTATCCACGCTCTGCTTCCAGACTGGCTGTATGCCCTGCCTCCCATGATACCCAAAGCATGATGACATCATAGTAAGTCTTACATTGTCTTGAATTCATATGTTTAAGTGTCTTTTATTAGACATAATTTCTAGAGCCACATCAGTGCCTTCTCTATATCTTCAGGATCTAGCTGGCTGCTTGAGTTATTCCCTAACAAGTACTGACCAACAGGGTTTCACTTTAATACTCCCCCCACCCCATCTTCTGGCCCTTAGAAAACAATAAACTCACGAGCAAAGAGGCTGAAAGAAAAGAGCTGATTCACTCAGGATTCAGCCCCTCAATAAAGATTCCTGAAAATACAACTGAAATGGTATCTAAAATGAGCATCTGATGCTTTTGCTGCTCTAGAAATCAATCCCCTTTGTTGAGTAATAGCAACATGATTTCCTCCACTTTCAATTCAGAGGAACCAGACTAGCCAATCAGCATACTTCCTCTGACTACAACAACTGTTTCAGATCTGAACATGTGACACAAGCCAGACCAGTAAGATTCAATTAAGAATTGTGGGAACTTATCTTTCTAAGAAAAGTGTCTTTCTGAAAAAGGAGGCAATACAGAGAAGAGCATTCCCCCTAACCAAGTGCTTGAAATCTCACTTTCTCTCTGACCCAACCATGCATGAAGCCAAATCTATCCTAGAGGTTGTCATTTCCATAGACCAATATATTCTCTTTTCCCCTGCAGTTAGGCTGTCTGTCATGCACTATGAGAATTTCTATACAGTGTCCAACTTAAATAACCACTTGAGATATCAAAGTTACATAACCAGACTAATTTTGAATACAAAAAGTAACAAAGAATAGTAACAAGTGAAGATTAAAATTCTTCTATATGTCAAAATCAAGGGGTTTTTTTTAAGTACCTGAATTTCTCTATAAAACACTTTAGTCAAGATACAAAAAAAAAAAAGACCATTAAATAAATCATTAAAATCTGTTTTATATTGGACTGTCTCTAAAATAGACTAAATAAGAAATTGGCTGGTCTTTGGAAAACTCGGGCCCAATAATAACGTAATGTTATTCTTTAAATGTGTTTTGATAGGAAACAGACTAAACATCTAGGGGCATTTTAAGCAGAGCAAAAGCATCATACACAAACCTCAAGAAAAAACTGTTTGATGGCAGAGTTTTAAAGGTAAAGTTATATAATGATACAAAACTTCCAGATACAAGGTGAAGTCTTTCATGATGCCAAGAATCAGAGGCACCTTTGGTGGCAGGGTCTTTAGAGGCCACTGGCTTAAGGGCCATCTCTGACCTCCATCCAGATGGGCAGGGGTCTGGGCTGGGAGTAGAGTGGGCTTCTCACCCTCACCTTAAGAAGATGAACTATCCTAAGGTTCTCATCTGCAGCCAGGGCAGCCATCCCCAGCTAGACAACAGACATGAAGGGGAGACAGTGTGGTATTGAGGGAGCAGCACGAGAGAGGACCCCAGTGGAGGGTGAGCCGTTGGGACATGCAAAAGCTCAGACACAGCATTAGCCTTATGTGGTGACCATGCCATCCAACTTGGCACATAGGACTGAACACAGACAATAGTAGAAGGCACACCCCCCCCAAACTCGTTCACACTAAACAAAGTAGTTGAATTGGTTTTACTCAGAATACAACTTGGCAGTTGTTAGTCAGAATATTGGTGAACTGCAGAAAAATCAGAAATAGCAATTTTTGTACATCAAGCCTATAGCACACATAGATTAAAAGAAGCAAGTAGGAAAAAAACTCATTAAATTCAAATAGTGCTCTTCAAGTTATGGAGTGTTTTTTTTTAATACATTATTGTTATATTTGATCATCACTCTACCTTACTACAAGTCTCTGAGGTTGTGCAGAGCTGGTGTTAACAATCTCACTCAATAGGTGAGAAAGCAGAAACTGAGTAAAGTGACTTGCTCAAGATTGCTGTGCCAGCAAGTTGCAATACTAGCAGGATTTGTACCCTCCTATCCCAAAAGTAGATATCTTCACCATACCAAGCCATGCTGTTACTCTGAAAAATACCAAGTGTCCACACAGCTAAAAAGCAATTGTTCTGGCTCTATACAAGAGCACCCCTTTCATCCATGATATGCAGAAATTATCACCATTTCAATTGCTACATAATCAATGTTACAAAATCAAAGAACACTGCAGGAATTTAAAATCAGAAAAAGTCACAAAGCATATTTTAGTTTGGAAAAAAAGAGTGTCATAATAAAAGAACACAATTGTTTTCCTTCAGGACAAAAGCCAGGAGTCTGACTTAATAATACCCATCATAATGTGAGGAAATATTGAGCAAAAGTCAATAACTAGATCTTTTCTATGTCCACCATAAGGGGGTGAAAAGAAATGGGCTTCTGCTGCACCTGTAAGATATGTGTGAGAAATGTAGATAATCATAGGGCTGGTAAAACCAGGGTGGACATTCTGAAAAGAATTATGAAAGCTCTTTCCTTGGTTCAAAGATTAATTCAAAAACATATTTTCTATGTCTAAGATGATTCAAGAATGATTCTGCCAAAAAATCTTTGGAACAGTCTAGTTCAGGGCTTAGCAAACCCATGTCCATGATCTGGCCACTTGTTTTTGGTAAATAAAGGGTTTTTTTTTTTTAAGATTTTATTTATTTATTCATGAGAGACACAGAGAGAGCAGCAGAGACACAGGCAGAGGGAGAAGCAGGCTCCCTGCAGGGAGCCCGACGCGGGACTGGATCCTGGGTCTCTAGGATCAGGCCCTGGGCCAAAGGCGGCGCTAAACCGCTGAGCCACCCAGGCTGCCCAAGTAAATAAAGTTTTATGGGGAAAAAAGCCACACCTATTCACTTATATATTGTCTATGATTGCTTTTGTACTACCTCAAAGCCAAAAATAATTATTATCTGGTCCTTTAGAAGAAAAGGCAACTGAGACCGTCAGAGGAATGAAAGTGACCCAAAGTGAATATTAGCCACCTCTCTTTAGGATGGACTGGCCAATCTCTGTTCCTCCGAGATTCTGTTTTGGACAAATTGAGTTTAAATGACCTATAAGAAATTAAAGTAACACTATATTACACTGGAGTTCAGAGAGAAATGCCTGTTGGATGGATCCAATATGCATGAATATCAGCCACCACCATGTAGCTAATTAACACCACGTCCCCAGCAACAGGGTTCACATTTCAGTTACCATGGCATATGAGGTGTGAGTGTTTGCATAAAGTACAAAGGTCACTACTAACCCTCTGTCCACAAATCACTCCTTAAAATGACAGATGTGCATCACGATGACTGACCAATCATGTCACTTCTTTGTAAGTCTGTTGATGATTGATCTGTCATTCTGTTTTATCCCCAGGCAGCAAAGCTTGTAGTTGTGTTGCCTTCTTGTCTCTCAGTATTAGAACATATGACTTTTCACAAATTAGATAATTAAAAGAGGGAACCGGTCAACAAAGATGAAACTGCACCAAAGACATGGAAAGGAATAACGCAGGAAGTAAAATTCAAACTGAATGCCACTAAAGGTCTTTATTTTTTTTTTAATTTATTTTAAATTTATTTTAGAGAAAGAGCACGAGCAGGGGCGGGGCAGAGGGAGAGAGAGAAGCAGACTGAGCTGACCGTGGAACCTGATGCAGGGCTCAATCTCATGACCCTGAGATCATGACCTGAGCCAAAATCAAAAGTTGGACACTCAACTGACTGAGCCATCCAGGCACCCCTCAACTGCAATTGGAAGAAATAGCTAATAGTGGGAATATTGACACTGCTACCATCTGAGAGACTCTAGATATGTGGCCCGAGGAACTTAGTGAAGGGGAACTTATCGACATAAATGAGTAAAGTGGTTGTGAGGAAAAAGGATAAAGATATCCCAGAGGAAGTGATGCTGGCAAAAAACAACTTTAAAGGAAGTTCTGGAGACATTTTACACTGAAAGTGCAAAGTATAAAATGTTGGAAGCTGATCCAAAATCAGAAAGCAGTGACAGTGCTATGATTTACCAAGACATTGAAAAGATGTTCATTCTGTAAGGTAACTTATACAAGAAAAAGAAGCAAGCAAGCACAGTTCAAACTACTCTTGATCCACGTTTCACAAAAAAAAAAAAAAAAAAAAAACACACACACACACTAATTCTCAATATTTCTGTAATTTTCAGTTACAGTGTACTGAATAATATTAAGCTTACTATTTTCCATTTCCCTATATATTTACCATCAGAAGAGTGTTTCATGTTTTAATGAGAAATTTCAAAGACTGTGACTTGTCCCCTTGACCATGAGGATAGCTTGACAAGCTTTCAGTTGGCACAGTCATTTTCGTGATCCTACACTCCTATGCACAGTGAAAACTGCTTATGTGTTACAACACTGTCTGCATAAAAGTGGCATCCAAAATCATGAGACTATATGAGACCTACTTAGAAAAATGTCTTTTCAACTGTAAGTTGTGTGACTCATCGAGTGGGTAGTGAAATCAAGTTAGTGGGTGTGAAGAGGACTTTTTAATGAAATATAAAAGATTAGAGAAAAGAATATATCAAAATGTTTTGTGAGGACTTCGATTCAGTGTGTATATGTGTGCATATACCCAGCAACGTTCTAAAATGTGTTTCTTACCGCATACGGATGAAAATAAGTTTGAAAGTCATTGACTTAGGAAATGTGCACAAAGAAGAGATCAAGGACAAAGTCCTAGAATATTCTAAATATTTGAGTTTGGAAAGTAGAGAGGAAACTATAAAAAGGGTAGAGAAGAACCAGCCAATGGGGGAAGAGGAGCGGTATGAAACCAAGTCAAAAAGTGTTTGTTTTTTTACAAAGAAAGTAATGATCAGGGGACACCTGGGAGTCTCAGTGGTTGAGCATCTGCCTTTGGCTCAGGGCGTGACCCTGGGGTCCCGGGATCGAGTCCCACATCAGGCTCCCTGCATGGAGCCTGCTTCTCCCTCTGCCTGTGTCTCTGCCTCTCTCTCTCTCTGTGTCTCTCATGAATAAATAATTTTTTTAAAGGAATGATCAATGAAGTCAACTGCTAATCCAATTACTCTTACACTTAGCGGCATGGCACTGCTGATCTCGACAGGGATGGAGATGGTAACCCTCAGTAACCTTCAGTGGAGTTATAAGAACAAGAGCAGAATTGGAATTTATTCAAACCAGCAAGGAGAGCAAAGGTTGCCAGACAAAAGTTTTGCAGTAAAATGGCACAGACTGCTATTTAAAATTTGTAAGGAACATGATGATATCAAAGTGAATAAATGTCAACACACATCATGTCACATATGTATAAAATATGTTCAAATTTATTATTCTTTTTGCTCCCCTTCTACACTTTTTCTGAATCATAAAACCTAACGAGAGGTTATAGTCTTCGAATTCCCAAAACTTTCAGGGATTTTTAATATTTTACATCACATTTATAATTATTTACTATTGTTAACCCATAACATGTTCACTAATTGGCTAGCCAATTAATTATTAGCTGTTCTTTAGAAGCACAGACTCAAGCTTTCATCCTTTCTTCTTTTGTTTCTCTGGATGATTTTCCAGAGATGATTTCTCCTGTAGCCTGGAAACGATTAGCATCTCAATTCTCTCCTGGAAAGTCATACATGTAAAATCACGGTCCCTTTTCATTTCATGGAATCTGTATAAATTATTTGAGACATAGTTATCTCATCTTTTTTTTCCTACAGTTTTAACCAAGTTGTCACCATGAACTCAATGCCCAGGTGCTGCTGCAGGTCTTGCTTACACCCTATTGGCAGATTCCCTCACTCTTACTCTCAGGACTTCATCTTCATCAAGAGCTTATGAAATACAATGTTCCATGCAACACAAGCCAAGTGGGAACTATGACCCCAGGCTGGCATTCATGGGTTTCATTAAGTCTCTCAGGTGCTGGAAGTAAGTAGCTCTAAGAAAGAGGGTACATCAAATATTTAGCATTAGGTTGAGGCACATGAAATTGCCTTTTCTGTAGTCCAAGAATAGTCAAACACAGGCCTAATATGTGGTTAGGCCCAAAAGTTTTTCTTGCAAAACCTGTGCCCTCCAGAGCTGTTAATCAAATGCCACAGCACCTCTGTTTCACTTTGATTCTCCAGCGGGCAACAGCTTCTTTAATATTGACTTTCACATCGCAGATAGACATTATAGTTTGAGATGTACTCATTCAGCAACTAGTTGCCTACTGTCCAAGGCACGAGATCTGATGCTGAGAATTCACAGTCGAAACCTCAGACATGTTCCCTGACCCACAGACTTCATAATCTAGCAAGGAACAAAAGTCAAGCAATCACACGAATATTCATTTAATTAAAATTGAGATAGAAGTTATGAGGTAAGTATGGAGGTAGCAGGAAGCATCTAAGTTAGTCTGAGAACATAGGGAAGGTTTCCCTGAAACCACTCAAGCTGAGAACAGAAGGCTGAGTGGGAGTCAGGAAAGTGAAGTTTTCTAGGGAGAGGAAAACAGCTTGTGTAAAGGCCCCAAGTCAGGAAGGAACTCGAAGCTTTCATGGATCTGAATGAAATCGGGCCAATAAGACTGGCTCAAAACGATCAAGAAGGAAGGGGCTCAAAATAAGCAGAATAAAGGAGCAAGATGCTGCCAAATGTTTCCCCCGAGCAGTGAAGTAATTAAATAGCTTCAAGCAAGGGTCTGATGCCATTCAGCTCGTATTTAAGAAGGATTACTAGCCACCCTGTAGAGCAGAGATCCTCGGCAACCTGTCTCTAGAACACCAACCCTACTGCTATCTGGTTGGTAAATAAAGTTTTCCTGGGCGACCACTACCATTGGCTTATGTACTGTCTCTGGCCACTTCCCCTTCAGATGGAGCAGTTCACACAGAAGCTGTACAGATGGGCACCGGGTGTTTGAAGTTTTGAAAAAAACTGAAGAAGAAAGAAAGAGGAAAGAGAAAGAAAGAAAGAAGAAAGAAAGAAAGAAAGAAAGAAAGAAAGAAAGAAAGAAAGAAAGAAGAGAAGAGAGAAGAGAAGAGAGAGAAGAGAAGAGAAGAGAAGAGAAGAGAAGAGAAGAGAAGAGAAGAGAGAGAAGAGAAGAGAAGGGAAGAGAAGAGAAGGGAAGAGAAGAGAGAAGAGAAGAGGAGAGAAAAGAGAAGAAAGAAGCTAACTTACTTACTTTATGGCCAACAAAGCCAGAAATATTTATGACCCGGCCCTTTACAAAAAAACTTTGCCAACCTCTGGTGTGGATGATGAATTGGAAAGACAGAGAAGGTGACAAGGAAAGGAGACAGGAGACACTGTGGGGATGCTACTGGCTTGGACTAGGATAGTGGCGGGGTCACGGAGAGCATGGACATTCATGGACAGAATGGAGGATGATTAAGCAGTAGCACTGGCTGGGCTTGGCGATGCCCTAAGAGAGGCGAGGGAAGCATCCAGAGTAACCCCCAGACCTCTTGTAGGAGCAGCTGGCAGCGTGCCGGTGCCACTTATGCAATGAGAAAATGAAGAATAAACTGAGTTTAAGGGGGGTGGGGCATCAGGAAATGGCCTTGAACTATAGCTGTAAATACGAATTATCCATCTGGAACGTGTGACTCTGGCCAATGTGTCCCCTGTGCCCAGCACGACCGAAGGCAGACACAGACCAATCTGTCTACACCAATCAGCTTCTCACTTTTGAAGCACCTAAAGGTTTGGGAAGTACATTGTCTTCCCCGACCCTCCTCTCTGGCATCATCCCGATTGTTTCTTTTTTTTCTTGAGGGGGTGATGTGTAAAGAGGAGAGAAAGGTGAGGCTTTTTGTTTCATGTTTCTAGCTATTATATTCACCTCCCCTGCCTTTGCTGCCCGTGTTCCCATTAGCCACCCCAGCGGGCAGGGGCGCCCGCCTCACACTGGAAAGCCTTCAGCGTGCTCCCCTCCCTTCACAGCTCTTCTCACATATTTAAACATTCTTACTACTCTCTGGGACCTTCATCACCCTCCCCATACCTTAGTGTTCTCAGGCTCAAACAGAAATCTAACCAGTTGTCACCTATCTCTGCTCCAAGTGCCAAGCTCCTTAGTACTTAATTCCACTCACTGCCCTTGGATGGTATACAGAGAAAGCAGCATCTTTCCACTTCAGAGGTTTCTAATTTGTGAGGAAGCAGCAAAAAAGAAGAAGAAGAAGAAGAAGAAGAAGAAGAAGAAGAAGAAGAAGAAGAAAAAAAAAAAAAGAAACAAAAAAGAAAAAGAAAAAAGAAAAAAAGCTTGGTCTTCATCAGAAAAATCCCCCCTATTATTAACTCTGTGCTCTTACTTACTGGGGTTATTAACACCTCTTCCTAGAGAACTATGGGAGCTAAACATGGAGATTATATATGGAAAGTACCTGGCCTAGCGCCCTCAACACACTTTCCTCCCTCCCTCCCTTTCTCTTTCCCTCTCTGATACAGAAAGTCAGGTCTGCTAGCCCTTCCCCCTTTTTTGCAAGGGTGATTTTGTAGCCCCGACATGCCTAAACTATAGGATGAAACAGATACAAGAGCAGATCCCGAAGCTAACCCAGGCGGCATAACGTAAGTGTGAACAGTGGAGAACAGTCCTACCACATGAGGACAGAGACATCCCACCAGAGAAGGAAGTGAGAAATATGGAGACAACCCAACACCACAATTCTTAGAGCTTAGTAGAAATATGACTCATAGCTCAACATAAGGACATCCAAGGTAAGGAAGCCAGGAGGCTGGGAAAAGGCAGGGCACACATTGGAAACACCAGGAATAGGGCTCAGGCTCCGTTCCAGACCGAGGCGTCTCAGCAGGGAACTGGAGCAGGTGCTGAAGAACCGTCTTTGCAATGATCACAAAGTCTCCACTCAGGTGAGGCAAGTTCATTGGAAAAGACCAAAGACAGAGCTGATCATGAGCGACCGTGAAGGCCAGACTTTCTTCTAATCAGGCAAAGGGGCTACAGTTGTAGTGCCATTAGGCCTTAGCCGTGGTTGCATTCAGTCCTTGGTTTCCTCTGCGCTGTGCCAGCGTTCTTCAACTTGGGCATCCAAATATTTAACTCGAATCATTTTCTTTTTTTTTTTTTAAGATTTTATTTACTTATTCATGAGAGACACAGAGAGAGGCAGAGATACAGGTAGAGGGAGAAGCAGGCTCCTCACAGAGAGCCTGATGTGGGACTCGATCCTGGGACCCCCGGATCACACCCTGAGCCAAAGGCAGATGCTCAACTGCTGAGCCACCCAGGCGTCCCTCAAATCATTTTCTGATTGTTCTTTTTGCTTTTTCTGAAATATAACTTCCTCACTCCAAATGCCATTCTCTTAGTAGGCCTGGAAATATATATCCTTTTTCTTTTAACAACTTTTTAAATATTTCTTCTGTGAGCCATATATTAGATATAAATAAAAATCACTTTCATATAGACCTATATTTTTTTCAAACTTCAACAGAGAGTGAAAATTATATATTTTACTACCATCCACTTGCAACCATCAATCATACTGTGCAAAAGTCCTTACCTTCCTTTGGGGATTTGTGCTAGAAATGATGAAGTTTGAATATTAACTGACAACACTTCTAGTCTGTTTCCTTCAAAATGTCACTAAAATGGGATCCTGCAGAACATATCTATAAACATCACTCTGAAATCCCACACAAGTACTTAAGTTTGTAATCAGGCCAAAAAAAATATTTTTAATGTTATTTTTGTCACATGTTGTTTTGCACTACTTTTTAAAATTTTTATGCAAACTTCCCAAAGTGACATTTTCTTCAGAGAACAAGGAGGTCTTGTAGTAAGTATGGCTAGGAGTACTTCTTCCAAAAATTGAGTCAACACATGCAATCAATTTGGTCACATATGGTTACTTGCAAGCAGTAAATTTTTTTTTTTAATGAAAACTACCTCTAGGCTATGTGATTTCTGTAGCTATTAAAAACTGGTAGAAAAATAAAAAGACTAGACTCAATCCATTTTAAAAAGCATAGTAGCAATAATAATAACATTATTTCTAGTTTTCTTTGGTATTTCCACTCAGCTTTCAAACAATTAAATTTTCCAGATATATGAAAATTACCTGAAGAATGACTCCCAAAATAGTCATGGCTGGCCTCACGTCAACTGAGGTTATGACTTATCTAGGGATTAGATGTTAAGCATAAAATTTTTCTTACCTAACTAGGAGTAATATACACAGCATGAAAAAACAACCCAAAAGCATAAGCAGAGCATAAACAAGCACTTGTAATAAATACTTATGGTTTATCCAGGTTGCTTATTATTGCTTTTATATCATGTATATGTATGTATATATGTGTGTGCATGTGTGTATGTATATTTGATTTTTCTTATACATTTGAAGTGTTATTAACATGACAGAGCTTAATCATCTTTAAAGTGAATGTAAAGGACTCTTAACTATAGAGAACAAACTGATGGTTACCAGAGGGGAGGTGGGTGGGGGGTAGGTTAAATAGGTGATGGGTGTTCAAGAGAGCACTTGCTGTGATGAGCACTAGGTGCTGTATGGAAGTGTCCAATCACTACCTGGTACACCTGAAACTTATATTACACTGCATGTTAACTAGAATTTAAACCCAAACTTTAAAAAAATAAAATAAAATGTGTTTAAAGAACAAAGAATCTTCCCACTAATTCTGGGAACTCTTTTGTAGAGACTTGGATTTTTTTTTCAAATTTTAATTTTTAAAAGCATTAGAAACAAGAGTTGCAGGGAATTAGAAATTGTTAAATTAATGGTCCTCAGAGCTACAACTCCCTGAGCCGACATCCATGTAGAGTCTCCTCTGACTGCTAGATATCCAGAACCTGCACAGGCAGGTATAATTGAAGCCATTTGAACCAGCCAGCTTCTAAGTAAACTACAGCAAACCAGCAGAACTACTCAGCTGAGCCCAGCTAAAATTGCTGACCCACAGATTTATGAAAAAGGCAAAGGATTGTTTTTAAGCCTCTGAGTTTTAGGGGTGGTTTGTAATGTAACAATAGTTAGCTAATATAAGACAGAAGAATGACAGGATTGGTTAAAAGAGTAAAGACTGGTGTTGTTAAAAGATAAACTGAGGCACATTAAATATTTTAAGAGTTCATTTGAGCAAAAATCAATTTGAATTGGGCAGCATCCAATCTAGTGAATAGAGAGGAACTCCAAGGAGCTGTACAAAATAAAAGACTTATAGGCAGAAGGGAGTGGGATCAAAGAAGCTATACTAGGCAAAAAAGAAAAGAAAAGAGCAAGCAGACTGGTTACTGAAAGGTTACTTTCCTTTAGGGGATAGGAGGGGTCTATCAAGCAGATTACATAACTAGTGCTGATCTGGTGACTCCTGATAGACTGGTTTAAGATTTGATTTCTGGGAATGGTGAAGCTATAATTAAATCTCAGGTTTGGTGACATGAGGCTTAGCACAAGCAACTCCATTTGGGGCATGTTGTCTTGTTTTTAACAGTGTGGTAGGCTGAAAAATAGTTCCTCAACAGATACCCATGTCCTAATCCTGGAGCCTATGAATGTTGTCTTGTCATTGCAGATGTGATTACATTAAGAATCTTGAGAAGGGAACATTATGCTGGGTTATCTGGGTGAGTCCTAAGTGCAATCACACATGTCCTTATAAAAGGGATATTTCCCATTCAGAAGAGGAGAAGGCAATTCTACTACAAGCCAAGAATGGGAAACTAGGAAAGGAAGGGAGCTGTGGCCTGCCCACACCTTGATTTCACCCCAGCAATACTAATTTTCAAATTCTGGCCTCTAAAACCACACTGAATAAATTTCTGTTGTTCTAAAGCACGAGGTTTTTGGTGATTTGTTATAGAACTCACAGGAAACTAATACAATGGGTGATGCAAGCATATGAGAAGGTAGTCTTTATGTTGTGATGTCAAGGGAAAAATTACCTCCCACTATAGACAAGTCTTTTTCTTTGAGCAGTAGAACTGTTTGGGTATTTTCACATTGGAATATTTAAATCTTGCCAAGGAGTTTAAGAAAATACAGCATAGGGGCTTGATCAGTTAAGCATCTGACTCTTAATCTCCTGATTTCAAGTCCCACATTGGGCTCCATGCTGGGAGTGGAACCTACTTTAAAAAAAGAAATACAGCATAAAATGTATAATCTTAAGGAAAATTTAAGGGAAGTTCCCATTTCACTAGAAAGCAAAAAAGAACATTATTTTTGTATTTGTAGAATGAAATACAAATTCATATGAATTTTTTCAAGAAGATAATTATATCTAAAATATAATAAATAAATAAATAAATAAATAAATAAATAAATAAATAAATAAATAAATATCAAATGTGTGAAATATAGGTGCTTTGGACTACACCCTGACGTTGAGGCAAGGTCTAAATCACTATTCCATACCCTATCGCTAGAGGAAATGCCATGGAAAATATTGGGAAGTACTACATCCACTTCTATTTCATCAGACTAGCACAATGGGATACTTCTGATACAGCTGTGTAGAAATAAAGCATCACAGACAAGGAGTTCCATACAGCCTATAGAGAACAGGGTCTCCTTTAATATTCAGAAAGAAATAATTGAAAATTTTTGTAGATTCTTACCCAATGCCTATGTTATTTTTTTCCTTTCATTTAGGAATTATCCTCCACAAAATGACTAAATTATGCTGCATCAACAGAATAAAATATAATGCAACCATTAATAGGTCTTCCAAATAACTGTAGAAAATAGTTAAGAAAATGTTTATGATACAATATTTTTAAAAGGCAGAACAAAATTATAATATATGCATACACAAACACATAGAAAGAGACAAAAAGAGAGCAACGCCAAAGGATTGCCACAGCTAATCTATTTACCCTTTCTTTTAGTTTTCCCAAATATGTGTGTGTCTCTGTGTGTTTCTTTTATAAACCAGAAATGGTCCACCTCAGAAGCAAAAAAGTTTTACTACTTCTTGCCTCTAAATGAATTTGAGGCAGCTTACACAATTTAACATTATATCAAAACTAGACCACTGAAATGGAAAATAAAACCAAGGCCAACAAAACAAGTGTGTCTCAAACTTTGCCATGCATATTAATTACCTGGGGACCTTGTTTACTTGAAGATTCTGATTCAATGAGTTGGGTCCCAAGAGCCTGCATTTTGAGCAAGACCTATGTGTTGGTGATACCATTGATAGAAGGGACACAGGTGGGCACCACATTCTAAGCAACAAGAAAGGAAACAGGGAGCAGATGGCATGAAGCACCTGAGATGACTTGATCATGATAATGGGACTGGATTTAGCATGTTCCCCAGCTGTTTAAGCAGACTACGTCACTATATATAACAAAGGTAACCTTAAACTGTAATTCAGTAAAAAAGAAATGCTCCAATAACTTGGCCTTCGATTTTACTTTTTTTGAAAAGTACAAAACAAGGGCACCTGGGGGGCTCAGTAAATTAAGCATCTGCCTTCAGCTCAGGTCATGATCCAGCGTCCTGGGATCCATTCCCACCTCAGCTCCCTGCTCAGTGGAGAGTCTGCTTCTCCTTCTCCTACCCCTGCTTATGTTCACCCTCTCTCTCTCACTCAAATAAATAAATAAAATCTTGAGTGTGGAAAATTATCACCTATTTCGATTTGGCTGAAGATCCTAAATCATTGCTAGTGAGAGCCCTGAAAGCCAAAATGCAGAGAATAGTACAGAATAGTTTATTACTGAAGTCTTCGGGTCATTCTTTCAGGCACTTATAGATATTTATGTCTGCTTCTGTCTTACAAAAGACCTTCTGTTAAGGAGGGCACATGATGTGATGAGCACTGGGTGTTATATGCAAACTAACAAATTATTGAAAACTACACACCTGATGTGTTGGCTAATTAAATTTAGATTTAAAACTAAGAAAAGATATTCTGTCTTATGATGCACATCAATATTATAAAAATCTATATTCACTATTGTACATAATCATTTAATCAAAGGTGTCACTTAAGCTGAAGCAGGTATAACTGGAGCATTATAGACCTTTGGGACCAGAACACTCTGTTGGGAGAGGTTGCCCCAAGCATTATAGAATGTTTAGCAGCATCTATGGACTCTAACCAACGATGCCAGAAACACCTCTCCATGAGTTAGGACAACCAAAAATGTCTCCATACATTGCCAGAGGTTCCCTGAGGAGCAAAATCTCCCTCATCGAGAACCACTATCTAAAACATCTACTTGGACTTTACTGGTATTAAGTGATGTTTAGGAGAAATATTTTGTTTTTAAACAGATCTGACCTTAAACAATCTTTATATGATTTGACTGCATTGTCAATATAGTATTAACTCTGGCAGATTATTTTTTACTTCTTGCTCATCTTTATCCAACTAATAAATAGGCAGGGGGAATCTTCTATTTTCCCAAATAGAAAGTAGGCAAACTTTTCACCCTATTTTCTATCTGTAGGTACATAAAGGGAACATTGATCTAAAATATTACTTCAGCAGAGTCCATAAATTCCTTAGACTCAATAAATTAAGAACTAGAATAAGTAATAAAGAAGGACCTATAGTGTTTTTTTAGCAAGATAAAAATATAGAGACTTAAAAATCAGAGTAAAAACTCCTGGGTTAAACACAAAGACCCACAAATGTTAAAAAATAAATAATATAGATTTATAATCTATTATTATGAAAATATAAATCTTATGCTATATTTATGGTAAGCCACAGTGGAATTTAAAAAAGGTTTCTACTTTTTAAATCATTACAGAAACTGAAAGGAAAGAAGATGGCATTCATTGGAGGATGCAAAATAGAAAGCAAACAGTAATAAAAATAGAAAGATAGAAATAATGATAGGATCAAAGTAGTAATTATGGCAATTAATAGAAATCTTTTATATTTTACTGTCAAAAGGAAAAGAAGTCTAAGACATGATGAGAAAATAACTGATCCTACAACTTCTGATAAATATACCTAAAATAAATGACATGGAAAGGCTAAAACACAAAAACAGAAAATACGAACATCATAGCAAGCAAACCCAAAAATAAAAAACAAGAAAAGCTAACTGCTTATGCAAGTTGACCTTAACTTTAAAAAAAAAAAAAAAAAAGAAGTAAGCAGTATTTTGTAAAGTTACAATATCTACTGAGCATGTAACTCTGAATAATGCATTGAGAAAAGCATATGCAACAAAAACCCTTGGAAATACAAGCAGAAAATAGTCAAAGCACAATTACATAAGAGACCAACATGCCTTCACCAGTTTACAGCAGGTCAAGTAGAAAAAAAGAAAGATAGTAGAGATTATTAAGAGACAGATAAAGTTAACCAAAAAATATCCAGCCTAATAATCTATTTTTGTTTTTTTTTAATTTTTATTTATTTATGATAGTCACATACAGAGAGAGAGAGAGGCAGAGACATAGGCAGAGGGAGAAGCAGGCTCCATGCACCGGGAGCCCCATGTGGGATTCGATCCCGGGTCTCCAGGATTGCGCCCTGGGCCAAAGGCAGGCGCCAAACCGCTGTGCCGCCCCACAGGGATCCCCCAGCCTAATAATCTAGAAATTACTTTTTAACGCACACATGAAACATAATGGCTAATTACATAACTGGCCATAGAGAAATATTTAATATATTTTAAAAAGCAAAATTTTAAAAATAAGACTATAGATCACATTCTCCAATAACCATACAAAGAAACTGGAAATTAATAAAAATTTGAAAAGAGGCATACAATCAGAAATCATTAAACTTCTTTAAAAATGAGATGAAAATAGAAAATTAAAAAATAAAAAGTGTATTTATAAAATAAGTTGCCAAATATCAAAACCTACAGAATGAGTCAAACGCATACTCAGAGACAGTGTCATAAGTTTAATTTTTATTCATGTTTAAAAATTTAAATAAATGAACAAGACTATTTTTAAGTTGTAAAAAGATGGGAAAATTACTTTAAGAAGTAAAAAGTAATTAAAAATAAGTAAAGAATAGTGAGAAAGAAAAACAATGAATTGAATAAACAAATTCCAAACTCCTTATTTGAAGTGATAATAATAATGGAATAGGCTAGCACTTCTCAAACTGGTGTTAAGAAAAAAATCACTAACTGTGCCAAGAAAAAGTCTTCTTCTACACAAATAAGTTCTTTATTTTTAAGTTCTTTAAAACATTAAACAGACTTCACAAGTTTTCTTTTTTACTTTAAAACTTCTCAGAGCTTTTCTTATGTTAATATGTACTTTGAATCCTCAAGAGGGGTATTTAGTACAATTTCCCAAGCTCGCTTGCCATTGTTTAGTATTCTGAGAAGAGTTTTGCAAAATGCTGAACTAGACAAAACTCTAGCAAAACTAATAAGGAAAAAAAAAAGTAGAAATAGTTAGATTGGAAACAATAAAATGGAAATAATGTGTTAAATGGAATGCTATGCACAATTACACACTAAAATGAGAGAACATGATTTAAGAAATCATTCACTGTCAAGATATGCCTCCTAGTTTATATAACTTGTGCTCTAAAGCAAGATATGATTTTAACTAAAATTATGAAATGGATGAAAAATCTAAGCCCAAAATATTAGCTTAAATCAAACATTAAGTAAGCATTTTATAACTACAACATGAATTATCCTTTCCTGGGTGGAAAGCTGTTAGTATTGAGGGAAGAAAAGGAACTTCAAGGGTCCCTTGTAAAAGAAGGAAGGAAAGACAAATGTTGAGTCCTCTGGGCATACTTGGAGAAGAACAAGAAACCCAGCAATCTGGGACTGAACCCTATCTCTTGATGGGTAGACACAGGACCTGTGCTGTAAACTTCCAAGTCTAAAAGGTGGTGTAGAGGCAGAGGTGATTTGGTGCCCAACCATACAAGGGACATCAAAATTAAGATTCAGTACATTCTCTGCCCACTGGAGGACAAGTTGCTATAGCCAGGCACGTAGGTCCTGAAAGTACACTTCTCAATACATCTGTTGTTTTCTATCCTGCAGAGCACTGCAATGAAAGGTCTCCAAATCCGAGGGGGCCTATAAAATATTCTCTAACCTTACTACTGCACACCCAGCAAGTTTCTGCCTAAGGAGAATGCTTAATTCAACCACTCCTAGGCTGTTAGAGGGAAGTAACTAATACTCTGGCAGAATGTTAAGAACTGTAATTTTCCTGTATGATGCAGGCCTAAATAGAGCCAGTCACTCACTCCTTATTACGTTAATAAATAGGTAGGCCTCAATGAAATAATTTTCTCAAAATAAATTATAACTCTAACTCCAAATCTCAGAAAAGTTATATAAAGCAAAAAAGTACAGCCAATCTCCTTTATGGATGTAGATACTAACATCTAAATAAAACATCAGAAAGTAGAAATACATTAAAAGAATAATCTACCCAAATCAGTTTATTCCTAGTATCCCTTAAATAAAAATTTATTTCAAATCAAAATGACATTTGATAAAACTAATTACTGCAAAGATGTAATGTATTTAATCTGCAACGAAAGAAGCATAGACATTTATATGCTAAAAGTAAGCAGAAGAGCCGACCATTCCCAAGAAAGGCCCAAGGGAAAGATAACTATTGGTGTTGTCATGTAACAATGTGCTACAAATTCTGTACTTTTAATATGAGTGTGTGAATAAACTGGGGTATATAAACTTTGACAAATAAACATTGTATACGAACTATATAGTATACTCAGAAAAACTGAAAGGAATCACTGGACAACCACGAGAATAGAAAGCTAAGCGATGTCCAAAAGAATATATATGTATATATGTATATAGATATGTATGTATATTTATAGAGAGAGATATGAAAAATCAATAGTTCTATCACTTCAGAAATAGTAAGTTACAAATATAACGAAAGAGAATTTATCCACAGTAGCAAGAAAAATAGTCTGCATAAGCAATGACTCTAATGAGAAGTATATTACAAATGCTAGTAAAAATGCTAGAATTTTCTGAAAAAAGACATAAAATATTTTCATTTTTCCCAGATTCATATTTTGATGTATTTTTAGTCAAAATATAAGAAGATATTTTTGTTATATGATAAAATGATTTTTCAGACCTCTTAAAAAACAAAAATGGCGAAAATAACAAAGAAAATCATTAAAGAGATCTGAGAATGAGGACGAGGATAGCACTAATCCTTTGAGATGTTAAGAGGTACCCATGCATATAAAGCCATAAAAGTGAAAACTTCACGTATAAGCACAAGAAGAGAAAAACAATTATTTGTAGTATACATATATATAGCTCCCAGAAATAACCTGCTATATTTCTTAATCACTGGCAAAGACATTCTAAATCTAAAGTTAAAAAATATTATTCAGTGAAGGAGGCTGGATCAATTGGCTAACAACTTGTAAAAAACAATGTTTAGATCTTCACCTACCACCATACAGTAGAGACGGTGGGTAGGTTGGTTGGTTGGAGGGTTTGGTTGGTTTGGCTGATTTTTGAAACTTTGCATACAGCAGTTGCCAACTAAAGGTTGGAATCGGAACCGTCTCTGAAATTTTTTCAATATGCATATGCCTAGGCACTACCCTTGGACAGGTGCAAAAGACGAGTAGTCTACTGGACAATGTAATTAAGTAATGTGATGTGCAATACCCTTCCCTTGTTAAGAAGCACTGACCTAATGGAAAGAGTCAGAAGACATACAGAACTGAGTTCAAATCCACTCCATTACTTAGTAGGTATGTGACCTTAGGACACTGACTTGGTTTATATGATCCTCTGATTCCCCAATGATAAAATGAGGATGCTAATACCTATGTTCACATGTTACTTTGAAGATTAAATAGCTTCTGGAAAGTGTCTAGGTTTCATCATTCTAGTTCATTTAAAAGTATACTTTTAAATACATAAGCTTGTTTCTCTGAAAACCGTGTTTTTAAAAGTAAAACAAACTTTCATAGTATATTCAATTCTTTGCTTTGGGTTCTCAAAGAAAAGGCCAGAAATATCATCATGTAATCCACTTCCCAGTCCTGAACTTGATTCATTCCAACTTAAAATACAAGACTTACTCTTAGGTAGGGATGGTTAAAAACCAAGACCAAAACAATGAAAGACAAGAATACAATCTATTTCATTATTAATCACTTCTTCTAAAGAAGGAAAACGAAGCTTCTAATATGTCTGATGCACAAAATCAAAGACTTATTCCAGCACCTAGCAGAAATGCTTCAGTGATCCAGAAGAGGGTCGTAAAAACCCAAGCTCACCCGACTCCTTAAGTTGGATGCTGCTATAAGAAAATGGAATAAGTAGTTCTCAATTAAGATTTAAGCAGAGAAACCTATGTCCTTTATGTAAAAACTATCCCTGATTCTAAATGTTCAACCACAGCTATTCCAAAACAATGGCAATGAATTTTTTTATCCATTCTCTCAATACCATTTCAAAGCATCAACTTTCTCTGCTACAGTCTCAACTTTCCAATTAATATTCTTCACTTTAAACCTCAACATTGTTATTTCTTATTTCCTATATCCCATTCCAAAGATCTTTCTAAGAAAAAAAGAGAGACAGAGAGAGAATGTTTTGTGTACTCTTTCAGTCAGAAAATTATTTTGCTACCTTAGTAACCCATTAATATTCTTAGGAGAATTCTTTCTTACATCAGAAATGTGAAAGGCACAGATTTAATAAAATTCCAACTCTTTTTATGCAGAACAAAATACATTTTATAATTTTGGTCACAATCTCTAAATAAATAAAACTTCTGTTCTAATGGAATAATGCATCTCACATTTCTATTATCCTGACACAAATACGCACTTACTTAATATTCTGTTTCTGTACCAATCATCCTTTCTTGTAATACTAGCAAAGAGTTTTCGTTTTTCCCCGAAACCTCAAACTACAGATGGATAATTTTACAGTCTTTGTGATTTTTAGCACAATCACCGCTCACTGAATACTTCCTGTCACCATCTGCCTCTTTTAAGGCCAAATAGGACATTTCTTGGCTTGTTTATTTTTCTCCACAGTCTGTTGTCTGGCATTTTTCTCACCACCTTCTGGCCTTCTGTGATTTTCAATCTGATTGACTCTGGGCTCTTTCCACTCTCGTGTTTCCTGATTTTTCCAATAGGCCTTGAATGTCAATCAGTGGGCTAAGTTCTCATTCACACAAAGTCTGTTTGCCTCACTGCTGGCTGATGATATTTGTATTTTAAACCAACACATTTATTATATTCTTGAATCTGCTATTCTTCATGACGACCTACGTTGGTGTCATGTGCCTTAAGGTAAATGCTTAGAAGACAAGAAATGCTCATGTCCCCCCAGAATTCAATTCCAATGTGAGTGTAACTGTGGCACATGAATTTGATCCCTGAAGTCCTTCATAATTAGTGTACACTTGGTGAAATGCTCCTCATGAGGGACCAAACCAAAACACAGGTTCTAAACCAAAATATGCCAGACTTTGTTAGTACTGAACAGAAAATGATTTACGGCCCTGACTTCTCTCATCCACTATCAATCATTTGCTAAGTACCCACCACGTCCCAGGCACAGTTTCACAGTTATACTGATGTGATCTATTTAATTTCATGTATCGTGTTTATAGAACTCTCTCTGGATTAAAATCATGGTTCGAAGTGAAAGGCAATTGTTACCAACGGAAGAGACAAAACCAATGACGAAAAACATTTACTGCCAATAAATATTTGTTTATGAATGGACGAATAAATGAAAGCTCCAGCTCTACTGTTTGTTTTATGACTGTAAAGTTAATTAACCCCCTTGAACCTGTTTCCTTATCTATAAAATGAAAGTACAGCTTCCACTTCATCAGATTGCTGTATTAAAGGAGGTAATCCATATGAAGGCCTGGCTTGTAGACACTGCTTAATAGTGGCTCTGTCTCTAAATCAGATATTAATAATATCAAGGGAGTCATACTTAGTCCAAATATTTTTATAGGGCTACATCTGGCTTTTAGGAAATTCATTCATTAAAAAAAAAAAGTCGCAACTAGGGAGAATTGGACAGTTTCCTGATTCCCATAACCGTCAACACCCCACCTGCTACTGATTCCCCACCCCTTCTCCATCCATATTATTTTCTAGTTTGAGACAATGGGCCTATTATGCTAAATGAGATAAGTCAGACAGAGAAAGACAAATGCCATATGATCTCATTCATATGTAGAACCTAGAACAAACAAATCAAACTCATAGACACAGAGCACAGATTGGTAGTTGCCAGAGGCAGGGTGGGGGACGGGTGAACAGAACAGGCGAAGCGGCCAAAGGCACAAACTTCCAGTTAAAACATAAATTAACTCATGCGGATGTGATATCCAGCATGGTGACTATAGTTAATAATACTGTGCTGTATATTTGAAAGTTGCTAAGAGAGTAAATTTTCTTCTCATTAGAAGAAAAAACAGCGTGTAACTAGTGTGTGATGCACATCAACTGGAGTCACGACTGGTCATTCTGCCTCAAATACAAATATCACATCATCACGTTGTGCACCTGACACCAGTACCATGTTCTATGGCCATTCGATCTCAATTTTTTTTTTTTTTTTTAAGATGAAGGAAAAGAAAATGGCCTTGTCTCTCTCAAATTCAGTGGTTGACTTGTACTTTTTGGAAGGAAACCCACCGTTTTTCTACATAAAAACCAACCCCAGAAAAAAAAAAAAAAAAAAAAACCAACCCCAGTCCTGCAGGGCTACATAAGGGAAGCACCCCGCAGGGTGAAGGGAAGGTAGGTGTCAGAGAACTGACTCTTTTTCTCTGAGATCCTGAACATTCATTTACTGACTCGTTCAAAAATACATGTTGAGTGTCACTGTGCGCCAAGCGAGGATGCAGGGCCACACACCTGTGGAGGTGCTAGGATGCGGAGCCGCCCCCATGCAGATGCGAGGATGCGGAGCCGCACACCTATGGAGGTGAGAGGATGTGGGACCGCACACCTGTGGAGGTGAGAGGATGTGGGGCCGCACCCCGGGGCAATGAGGGGTCACATGGCTGGCTCCCGGGGCACAGGGAGCCAAGGCCCCAAAGCCCAGCCTGGAGAGTGGGGTACATCACCCAAACACCTGCAGTTCCATGGAAGGTCCACACTGCCTCCTGCATCTTCCCCCCTCGCTGGCTTCCACGGTTACTGCAAAGCCCCCGGCTCCTTCTCATACAAACCCTCACCCTGCCAGAACCTGTGTCCCCACTTGGGGTCGCACATCAGGGAGCGCAGTGGCACCTAGCGGGGTGCACGGCGGGTGAGTGGGGGGCAGAGTCGGGCCAGAGGCTGGGCTAAGTCCTGCCTGTGCACCTTCCCTGTGGCACCCAGCTCAGCTCGATTAGGGAAGCGGGGAGTCTCCTGGCAGCTTCCCCACCCGAGGGCACTAATTTGGTCCCATTGAAAGTGACGGGCAAGCTGGCACAGGTGTGATGGTGGCTCAACTGCGGGGGGAGTTCCACACCTGCGTCTCCCAAAGCCCCCAGCCATGCCTAGGGCTGCAGGACCAAAGCCGAGTTCCAAATCTTCAGTTTGCACTGAGTGTTCCCCTCTGGTGGGTCTCAATCCTAAACAGAACTAGAAAACCAACCGAAGAGATCCACCCCTCCGAAGAGTGTACATAATGGTGCAAGAGTGCTTAGTCCATCTTCCCGTCCTACTCTGTCCAGTCCTTACTTGCAAAGCAGACGAAGGCCTATGTGTGACGAAGATAACATGTCACGTCACCAACTAAATGTATTCATGTTAATTTTGATCTATACATGCTACATAATAGAAATGACACACTCTCAATTTATAAAATAATTAGACGACGATAGGGGACAAGAGACACAGAATACAAACATGCACCAATGAGCTCATACTCGTGGCAAAAATTTAAATATAAGTTCATGGTTAATTGTCCCCAAACATACTTTCATGGAAAATAATACTGAGGAAATATGAAAGATTGTGGTGACAGTTACTTTGAATAATGCTGGTTTTGTTTGACTATTTAATCCACATGATAAAAGAATTTATTTGAGACAGAGAGAGCACATGAGCGGGGTGAGGGGCAGAGGGAGAAGCAGACTCCCCGTTGAGCAGGGAGCCCGATGCAGGGCTGGATCCCAGGACCCCTGGATCATGACCTGAGCCTACAGCAGCTGCTTAACCAACGGAGCCACCCCCAGGTGCCCCAATGAAAGAATTCATTAACATTACCCTCCAGGTAGCAGTAGCTCTAATAGATAATTCAAGTCAGGGCTTACACAAGAGCTCCCCAGAGAACACAAGAGCTCCCCAGAGCACAACAGAATCCCACAAAGTAACAGAGGAAGAAATACACTCCATCTGCTTCTCCCCATAGAGGGAGAAGTGGATTAGCTCCCTGCTGTGGAAACCTGCAAGACTCCTTCTTTGAAGGCTTTTCCTCAAATCAGAAGATCAATGGCCCACGGATAGTTTCAGGTATGGCCCTATTGACATATCCACTCATTACCTGTTTATAGTTTGTGAGTCGAAGGGCTAAGAATGAAATAAAGACTCCAGACCAATGTCTCAATCAACATATTCACTTGGAATTCATTTATAAAAATTAGGTGGTTATAGGAAAACTCAGTCTTATAGTGTTATTTATATTTTGTTTAAAAATAATTGGCCTCCTGTCTCCCAGTCTAGCGCTTTGAAGTCACTAGAGTTCACTTCAAAATGCAAATATTATCCTAAGCGAATAACCAGCTCACCCTCCCTCATGTGAGGTGGTACTTTCCGAGCTCAGTTTTATTTATTTATTTATTTTTTTCGAGCTCAGTTTTATTTCTGGATGCATTCTTCTGAATTAATTTACTCTGTGTGTGTATGTGTGTTTGTCCAACATTTCTTGGGACAAACTGTGTAAACCAGTTGATTTTCACCAAATACGGTGATGATGGAGCCAGGTAGCCTACAAGGGAACACTGTTCAGGACATTAACACATACACACAGTTTATTTAAGAAAATATTCTCTTTTTTTTTTTAAGAAAATGTTCTTAGCTTCCTGATTGCATCACCATTTTCATTTTTCTTACATAAAAACTATTCTTAGAAGCATAACAAATTTTGTTTTTCAAGTAAGAACATCTGGCTTTAAATTGCATACAAATACACTAAGATTATTTAAATTCACCCGTCTTTAAAACAGACCATCCTGTTCATCATAAGATTCTTAAAAATTTATAGCTTTGCTTTTATTTGTCATGGAAAAATAAACTTTCTTTGGAATAAAACAGATTGTATCCGAACACACAGAACAATTTTCAAGATACATTCATCTGGTCAGTTTGATAGATGAAGACTCTCTTCCAGTAGTAAACCCTCAAGTTATTTTAGGAAAACTACTAAAACAATAAAACCTTAAAATATGAATTATATAAGCTTTAAATATTCTAAATCTTTTGTGGATTTTATTTTTTGCTATTATATTGCAGGAAAAATATATGAATATCTTGAGATAAAAAATAAAGCTAAGATTTTTTTTCTCAGTATGCTATAAGCAAGCTCAGTAAATGTTTCAAAGTGAACATTCTTCTTGTCCATACTAAAAATAGAATATTTCCCCAAATGCTATTAATAATTTAACTTAGAATAGAATCATAAATATGCATGAATGGAAGATCACTTGCTCTATCCCAATGCTCAAAAAGACCTTGGATGACACTTTTTCATAAAGATGAACAGCTTGCCAACTTTCAGGTATCTCAAGGCACGTCTATGGTGGAAGCTCTGAGGAAGACAAAGGAAAGGCTGCAAAGGTATCTTCCCTGACCCCTTGAGCTGTGCTCGCTGCCCCTACTCTGCATTCTCACAGGACTGTGCCTGTGCCTAACGCATAGCATGTGCCATCATTACCTATGGACAAGTCAGTTGCCCAAAGTTTCCAAGCCATTTTAGTGATCCTTGCTTTATATTTGAGAAAACAAGCACAGAACGGTTAAGTAATTGGTTTAACATCCCAAAAGTAGCAAGTGATAAAACTAGAATTCAATAAGACCTACCTGATTCCAGAGTCCCTCGATCTCCATGATAGTACACCGCTGCTCAACATCTAGCCCCGTACCTGCCAAGCTGGTGCTCAAAAGAAGTCCACTCACTGGTAAAGTGTATTAACACATCACATTCTGTGTTAGAGAGAACTGTGTGAATAAATTCCCACCCCCCATCCCCCCACCTTGCACTTGGGCCCCATTGTCATGGGGTTTCCAGGCCAGGTAAGGAAGTGATGAGCATACAACACATGGTGGAGAGGTGGCTTCTAGGTGGAAATTGAAAAGGAAATAGGATTTAGCCACTTTTAAAAGAAAGGTAGAGGAAGAGGAAGGAAGGGAAGATAAGATGCTTGAGACAGAGGAAACAGCATACGGTAGGTGGAAGGGGCAAGAAAGAGAATGTCTTGTTAAAATAAGCCTAGTAGGGCTAGAGCTCAGAACGGGAACAGGGAGTGACAAGTGATGAAGCTGCAGAGGTTGTTGACAGGGACCCATCAGGAAGTCTCCACAGGACTGCATCCTAAACTTCAGAGCTGCTAAGAAACTAGATCTTAGTTATTCTCACCACAAAAAATAGAGATGACAATTACGTGAAGTGGTAGCTAATGATACCGTGGTAACCCCACTGCAAAAAGTAAATGTACTAAATTGCCATGTTGTACAGCCTAAACTTACTCGACATTACCTGCCAGTTATACCTCAATTTTTTAAGAGAGAGACAGAGAGCAAGCATGGCAAGAAGTATGGTTTGTTCCTAAGAGTACAAGTAAATCATTGGATGGTTTTAAGCAAAGAGCAAAACATGGATCTTGTGTTCGAGAAAAATCACTCTGCTACAAATGGGAGGAAGGGGATTGGAGGGATGTGACTGAGGAGAGGCTGGGACGCCAAAGAGAGGACAGGTATTGATCAAGGCAAGAGATGAAGAAGACTTGACCACTTCTTCCTGGTGTATAACTTTAAGCAAGCTATTTAATTTTTTTTTTTTTTTTGCATTTTCTTAAGTGTGAAGAAAAACAGCCTCCCTCACAAGGGTTACTTTTAAGATTAAGTGCACAGTGACAGAGCTGACGGCATGAGATGGGAGAGTTTGGTGGTGAAGAACATGGGCACTGGAGTACAAGAGTGTGGCCTTCATCCTCAGTCCTCTACTTCCTAACTGAAGCTTTGGGCAAGTCATGTAACCCATCTGTGACTCGGTTTCCTAACACATAAAGGAGAGGTAACAATGGAACCCAACTCGTAGGGTTTGTTGAGAGGATTTCATAGAACAATGCCTGTTTTATTTCTTGTCTTATCTCTAGCATCTTAAATTCTGTTTGGTAAGCAAGTATGCTTACTAATATTAGTAATTATTTGAAAAGCATAAAGAACTATGTCATTGTAAGGTGTCACCATAACTGTAAAATATAATTGCCTAAAATTTTCCCACCTCCAAACTATATTTTTAAAAATCCACAGTCTCTCCATTAGCCACACATCTGTTCTTTTAAACCTAAAAGTCAGTTTACATTCTTCTCTTTCGTTTCTTTCTTAAGCTTTCCATATCAGACTTTACTCTTTCAAACAAAACTTCTTCTGTTGAATGAGTTTGTGAACCCTAGCTTTCGGGCTGGCAAGGACCCAAGTGCCCTCTAAGATCACCTAAGTCTGTACTGCATGTAGACAGATGCTGTTCCACTGAAAAAGCTGTCCCTTGGGTGGATGGTCAACACCTTTAAAAGCCATATTAATTAGCTCAGCCAATGAGACCTGTTGAGTAGCAATTTGCTGTACTAAAAGTAACTGATTACAAAAAAGACAGTTCCCTTGTATTCAGAAAAAGCTTTCATATTTAAAGAGATGATTTCATCCTCATGGACTTCATCCTAAGAGACACTTGGGCCCCATCTCTTCCCCACACTGCTCTTCTCCTCACTTCTGGTAAAGAAGGTCTGCTTCTCAAATCATCAGCAACAAATGCAGAGTTTCAACTAGCAGGCCCGAATCCACTGAACAATTTACCATATACTATAATGACTGCACACTCTTCATTTTGAATAAAATTATTGCAGTCATCGTTTGACCAAATAAACTGAATATGCCATGTAGCCTACACTCTTCAGGTATCTGGATACCCGTGAGAAGATCACTGTCAGCATATCACAAGGTTTCCATTGTGTACTATAAAGAATTAGAATTCAAATGGCCATACCCCCCTCCAAAAGAGGAGAAAGCTGGTTTCCATCTTCATTCAACAGAGAACGAGGAGCGGAAGTGCATTCATTGATCGAGTCTGTGCTTGGCTGATGACTGAGCAAGCATATGACTCTCAGTTATCAACTGTGTGGAATGTCAAGTATACTCCACCCAATGGACTGTGAGTTCCGCAGAATGAGATAAACGAAGTAAAACGAGGAATCAAGGGAAGTTGGAAGGGAAAGGAGTGGAAGGAAGAATTGGACAGAGAGGGGAAGGAGTGGGAGAGGAGGGAACAAAGAAAGGGAAGAAGGGAAGGATGAAAGATAAAAGGTTGTCCAAGGAACACCTGGGTGGCTCAGCCTTTGGCCCAGGGCGTGACCCCGGGGTCCCAGAATCAAGTTCCCCATCCGGCTCCCTGCAGGGAGCCTGCTTCTCCCTCCCTCGACCTGTGCCTCTGCCTCTCTCTCTCTGTCTCTCATGAATAAGTACATAAAATCTTAAAAAAAGTTGTAAAAAAATCCAGTTTTAAATAAACAAAAACGATAGCACCTCTCTTATATGAGAGAAAGAAAGAAAGAAAGAAAGAAAGAAAGAAAGAAAGAAAGAAAGAAAGAAAGAAAGAAAAAAGAAAGGAAGGAAGGAAGGAAGGAAGGAAGGAAGGAAGGAAGGAAGGAAGGAAGAAAGAAAAAGAAAGAAACTCCTTTTCCAATAGTGTCTTTTTGTTTTAATAATTTCTCTCCATAGAGGAGATAAGAGGGGGAAAATATTCCCTCTGGAGAGGAGAAAGAGATCAACTCTCTGAAATAATGAGCTAGATTTTGATCTTAAGTGATACGGGGATCAAGATCCCGTGAGATATTGGAAGAATTACTTCCCTATTTCAGAGAAGCCTGGAAAGACTATAGAACATTCTACATTCACCACTTTCTCTGGTTCTAGATTCCTCCACCAGAGCTGCCAGGAGAGGACCGTGGACACCCCCCAAAACCAGGCTTTCTGCAGCATTAGTGTCCGGTAGCCTCGGACCCTACAGCATCCACAGAAACCCCAACACATACGCCTACACAGGCACACACACACACACACACACACACACACACATACATAAGACATAGCAACACCACAGGTGAAAAGAAAATCCATTCTGTGCAAGATTTTCCCATCCTGTAAACTAATCCCAGGTTTTCTGTTAGGCCTTTAAAATACTCTGTAAGGAATTATCCCACCTTCTATTATAGGAAAGTAACAAATGCAAAGACAAATATGGTCCCCTCCCCTCCCCTTTTTTTTTTAGTAACTGCACGTATAAAACCTCTGCCTCTTAAATCAAGTTAGTACTGAGATTCTATTTCAGCACCCTCTGGGATGACAAGATTCCAAATGTGCAATAAAAATAAATCTCCATTAATAGCTGGGTCTTTAGCAGCTGAGAGAGTCCCTGGTCCCTTTCATTTACTCACCCAGCTCGGGGGTGAGTTCTACTTTGGGCACAGCTGTGAATAGGTCCATTACTAATCGGGATGCTTCAAAAAGAGATCAGTTCAAAGCACTAGGTTTCAGTGATTTTTTTTTTGACCCTTTATAAATTGAAGTCGTTCTCCTGAGTGAATTGTTCATACTGTTCAAAACTGACCCACTATCACTTCTTGGCCTTTTGGCTAAGATCAAGTGCAAAACTGACTCTGATTTTTTTTAATTAACTAATTTAAAAGTCTTGTATAGTTAACAGACAAAACTCCTTCAGGAAGAAGAACAACTGTTACACAATCCCGAGATTATGCACATCCCATTAATGTCACCTTATTCTACGATCACGTTAATTCAGCAATATGAAGGTTACCCGGTGAGCACACACCCTAGATACACTATAGCGTTGATGCTATGCTGGGGAGGGGCGCCTGGGTGGCTCCGGCGGTTAAGCAACTGACAATGTCAGTTCAGGTCATGATCTTGGGGGTCATCAGATCCAGCCCATGTCCAGCTCCATGCTAGGTGTGGGGCCTGCTTGAGACTCTCTCCCTATCCCTCTACCCTTCCCCACTCAGCTCACGTGGCACGTTCTCTCCTTCTCTCTCTCTCTTCCTCTCTCTCTCTCTCTCTCTGTCTCTCTCTTTCTGTCACCAAAAGAAAAAGATTACCTAGGGCTGGTGGGGAAGTATGGGGAGGAAATGGGGAAATGGAAAGTGACCTGCTGACGGGCAAGGGGTTTCTTTTCCAAGGAATGAAAACGTTCTAAAATTAAAGGTGGTGGTGGCTGCAAACCCCCTGAATACACTAAAACCCACTGAATTTTATCCTTTAATTGTGTGAATTGTTCAGTGTATGAGATCTCAATAGATCTCTAATAAAAAACATATCAGCAAGGACTTTCAGCCATGAAAAGAGGTTAAGTTTTAGGACAGAGTTTGAGAGCAGTATGATTCTGAAATCTCAAGAAAAAACTGTGAAGTCAGTTCAATTACAGTCTCCTTGTTATAATGTATCAAAAGAAATATGAAGAAAAGATGAAAATAAGATTAAAAATATGAATTATAAGACATCCTTGACATCCTCTTCTTATATTACTAGCAAGCCAGAAAACACATATTGGTGGCATATGTGGTAACTTGCATTTTAACAATGAAATCTCTGTCACATTTAACAGTGGTGGCAGGATTTTAGAGCTGAGGCTCTAGTGCTTGTCCATTCCAGCTCCCAAATTTTACGAAAGTAGACTTCTCTAACATTTTCCATTCCAGTTCACATTTCTTTCCCACCAGTACGCAAACAGTAGTTTCTATTTCATGCAGTTTAATAAACTGCCTTCTGGAACATAGGTTTCATGACCCCAAGAATGTAGTTGTTTTTGTTTTTTGGGGGTTTTTTTTAGATTAATTTTAGAGAGAAAGAGTGTGTGTGAATGGGGGGAGGGATAGAGGGAGAGAGAGAATCTCCAGCAGACTCCCCCCTGAGCTGGAGCCCGATGCAGCGCTGGATCCCACAACCCTGAGATCATGACCCAAGCCGAAACCAACAGTTAGACACCCAACTGACTGAGCCACCCAGGTGCCCCTAGAATTTTTTTTATCTTAAATTTCTTCACTGTCTTCTTCTCACACTTGACTAGAGCCTTCATTGCAATGGTTTCCTTTGTAATATAAATGTATCATAAACCATCCACTGTTCAAATTTTTCCTTTTAACACCTTGTCTGGACAGTTATACAGAGCTAAAAGAATCAAGTAGCCATCTAAATACTCTTCATAATCACCATCAATTTTTAGTAGTTTCTAAGTAGTACTTTTTAAATCTGAGCTCCAATTTGGGCTGTCTGCTCTTGAGTTCAGAATCAAATATTTCCCAGCATTTGGTTCTCTCAAATCCTGAAAAGGAGAGGAAAAGTCTGCCATTTTACCTTCCAGATTTCAAAGCAGCAATTACTCAAAAAAAAGAGGGGGGGGAGAAAAGAAGGAAGGAAGGAAGGAAGGAAGGAAGGAAGGAAGGAAGGAAGGAAGGAAGGGAGAGAGAAAGGAAAGGAAAGGAAAGGAAAGGAAAGGAAAGGAAAGGAAAGGAAAGGAAAGGAAAGGAAAGGAAAGGAAAGGAAAGGAAAGGAAAGGAAAGGAGGAAGGAAGGAAGGAAGGAAGGAAGGAAGGAAGAAAGAAAGAAAGAAAGAAAGAAAGAAAGAAAGAAAGAAAGAAAGAAAGAAAGAAAGAAAGAAAGAAAGAAAGAAAGAAAGAAAGAAAGAAAGAAAAGAAAGAAAGAAATTCATAAATATTTTTAAAGACATGGGTATTTTTCCCTTTCCATTTTTCACCTTGTCAAATTTCTGAGGTTTTCACATCGACTCTTTCTTCTTCAGTGGAGAGTAATCTTCCTGTGACACATATAAAAGTTTATATTTTAATTCACTTGATGTCATGCAATGGGCCGGAATCACTTAAAGTACAAACATCCTCCAAGAGTGAGCTATGCATCACCAGCAGACTCTGTGACTATGAGAATAATAAACGTAGCACAAATGGGACCAGTGCTTCACAAAATCCATTCAAATGATGGAAATAAAGTTCTAGTCTTCTAAAGAGCTAATAGGAAGAAATAATCTGTAGATATTTCCTTACCTATATTTTCCTCTTCAAATTATCCCACTCTTACTTCAACAGCCTCCTGGCCAGCCTCCCTCCCCCACCCCCACTTTTAAGACATCTGGCTTAATATTAAAATAACTAATTTTACAAACACACCACTTTTCATAGATTCACCATATGCTTCAAAGCTTCCAGAATCCCTGGTTACATCTAAACTCCTCTGTCAGCTTTTAGGGTCTCCCATATTGACATACCACCCAACCTTTTCAAAAATATTTTGTGTTCCCCCAAACATGGGTCCTCTTCCACTCAAATAGGGGTTCCACATTTCATCAAACAGGAAATACGGAAGAAGAATAAGGCTCAGGGAATAAAAACAATCCCTATTATTTATAAAACACACACTGTGTGCTATGAGCTATGTAAAGCACTTCACGTGTGCTATCTCATTTTATCCCCACCTAAATCCTGTGTGATAGGTTTTCTGATTCCACAGAATGAAAATTGAGCCACAGAAAGATTAAATATCTTCTTCAAGTTCTCTAAACTGCTGCATGGCAGAGGCAGCAACCCTCCTGCATCCTACTCCAATGCTCAAATCCTTGCCCAGATGTTGAGTGTCCCTTACAGTAAAGATGTTCACGAGGCAGCTGGATATGCAAACCTGAAGTCCAGGGGGAGAAACCAGAGCTATGTTTTGTAGTCATTGGCTTGTAGTTAGCTGCCCCTATATCTGTGAATGAGCTTGTCCAAGGAGAAGGTGTGTAAGGAGATGAGAAGAAACCAAGAACAGAAGTCTGGCCAATGCCACCACTCAAGGGGTAGACCGAGGAAGAGACCTCAAAAAAGAGTGAGAAGATAAAAGGAGAACCGGGAGATTTACCCACACAAGTCAAAGAAGAGCCTGCAAGTCACAATAAACGAATGTGATCAACTGCATAATGCACATGTAAATAAATAAGGTCGAGTATGATCAAGATTGAAAATTGCTCAGTGGAATTAGTGGTTAAGAGTCAGGGTGACTCAGAACTTACCACCCAAACCAGGACAGTTTTGAGAGTGAAAAGGAGCTCTATTAACCAATACCCAAGGAGCACCGAATACGGCCCCAGCGCAACCCAGGACACAGGGTCACCCTATGGGATCACGAGTGTTCTTCATGGGAACAGTTTCAACAGCATGATGCCATAGAAGCCACACTGCTGCGACTTCAGAATGAGTGTGATGAAGAGGTAGAGAGAGATTCATCTTTCCAGAACCTTGGTTGGATGGATGAGTTAGAAAAGGCTAGTGTTTGAGGTGCATCGGCCCTCCACTTACTCCTTATTCCTTGGCCTGGCTCCTTCCTCTCAGTTCTGCTGAACCTCCCCACACACACATTACAGGATTTCCAACCAGGAACCAGGGCAGGAGTGACTTTTATGGAGATCTCTGTTTCACCCACTTCCGCAGCCCCGACACTGCCTTCTGCCCCCAGCCCCTGCAACTCTCTTCCCATGATTTCTACAGCACTGAATCTCATCGACTGTCTCTATTCCTCTGACTGCTCTTCTGTTCTGTCTACCTCCTCTAATCTTAAAAATGTGGATATGTCCTAGGGTTCTTCCCCGGGACACCCTCTTTCCTCTGTCTATTCCCTCTCCCTCAGTGGTCTCATCCACAGTCACCACTTTCACTTTCACCGGCCACGCAGATGATTCCAAAAACTCTTCCTTTGTCCTCAAACTCTCCCCTGAAATGCAGGACGTTGTTTCAAACTAACGACTATACACCTCTCTCCTGGGGGCTGGTCCACAACACCTCACTAGACCTGTCAAAAGCACACTTTACCTTTTGCTTAAATTGGCAGCTCAGATATTTTCTATTAAGGACACCCTAATATAACTAAAGTCTGTCTGTTAAGATTTTACTTCTTTCACGTGTGCAGTAAGCGTTGAACACAAAGTCTAATGTTCTCTGAACATTAGTTACCTTGGAACCCGCTCTTAGAGAGCTTGGGGTTATCATTTTAACGAGTGTTACTGCTTCTTCTAGAAGCCTCTCTTCATCAACACTTGCTAGAAATCTAGGCCAATCAGGCCCCACTTCTCCACAGAGGTATCCTTATTGAATATATCCTCCTCCATTCTTTAAACTCAAACTTCACTTTGCATTTCTCTTAAGGTACTTGCCGTATTTTGTCTTGATTATCATATATATGCATCTTATCCCCTCCTACTACACTGGAAGCTTCTTAAAAAGAGGGTATGTCTCCTTTTTTTCCCTGAACACAGGCAGCAACCTCTTTGAACTTGGCTGCGGCAACTTCTTACTAGATACGTCTCCAAAGGCAAGGGAAATAAAAGCAAAAAAGAACTACTGGGACTTCATCAAGATAGAAAACTTTTCCACAGAAAAGGAAACGGTCAACAAAACTAAGAGGGTATGTTTCTTAATATATATATATATAACATATTTATTATTTAGAATAGTTATCATTTAGATAACAGATGCATTTGACTCCTTTTCACTTCATACTTGAAAATCTATTATCACTCTCAAATACAAAAGAAAAACTAACAATTGTTCCAGTTTTAATATGTTAAAAACTGACAATTGTTCCAGTTTTAATATATTAAACATCTCCAGTGATCATTATTTTTATAATATAACTAACTATGTGGCTTATAGAGAGACCATGTGAGAGAACAGTTTATCAAGTGGGTCCATTTTTAGACACATCCAATTAATATGCTCATGTAAAGGTGTATATTGAGGCCACCAGATTTGTATAACATAAGTGAGCTCCAAAGTAAAGCCTTTAACTCCTATTGTCAAAGCCTAGAATTATGAATTAATATGATTGATTATAAAACGCAGTGATTTGAAGTGGAAGTTCTTAGTCACCCATTAGTTAAAGGAGCCAATTCCTGCAAAACCTATTTTTAGCACTTCAGTGTGTACGTCACCCAGTACTCTGTCTACCAGAACCGTACCTTTAAATACGGCTTAATGCCAGATGGTCTCCTCAATAAAAAAACAGCAGGTGGCAACATATTAATGTTACTCAACAAGCAAGTCTGCAGACACTCAACCAATGAAATCAGTCTTCAGTGGCTAAGCCCTTCTGTCACCATGGCAACGCCTGCTTCAGAAAAAATATCGGATTTTCCAATGAAATGAGCCACCCATTCTTAGAACTCCAGGATGTTTCAAGCTACAATGATCAGATGCACTAAAGTGACTGACTAGGCCTTCGAGTCGCCTCGTATCAGGTCTACCAGCAAAAAGTCATTCGCCCTTCTATTCTAAAATACCGATCTATACTCCGTTTCTAACGCCCTTGATCTCCCGATAAACACACTCCATTGAAAGGTGTGTGTAAATGTGTCCGTGCCTACACTTGGAGGCTAGCAGTCCTAAATATAATGACAAGTGTTCATGTCTTAGGAGATTTTCACTGGTACATACTCCTCTTAGGAGTCTGTTGTTAATATTATGTCTGATTAAAGAGATTAGTCAAGGAAATAAATGTAGAGAAGACCAGAATGATATTCTTATACGGTTAAAATTACAGTTAAATCTTATTTTTTAATATAGCTCCATTTTTAAGTTGAAATGATAATCTGCCCCAAGGCACATGATCTTGTTTTACCTGATGAAAATGCAGAGAACCTAATGGTTGGAAATAGAGGGTAAAATCAAGATCCGGTGGCGGGGTAGCAAGGAGACTTTGGAGGCAGGGAGAGGGGGTGTTGAAGAACACGGCAGCAGCTTCCGCTCCACTGACATGAATTTCTCCAAAAAGAAAAGAGAGAGAGGCAAGAAGAGAGGAACTGGTCCCAGAAGAAAGGAAGGGGATGAAGCAAACCTGTGTCTTAATGTATTGATTTTGTGAATTTGTTTAACAACGTAGCTGTATCTGCGGGTATATATATATATATATATATATATATATATATATATTTTTTTTTTTTTTTTTTTTTTTTTTTGCGGGTATATTCTAATCTTGATTTCGCCACTCACCAGCCTGGGATGTTAAATGTCACCTCTCTGTGCATCTGCTTCCGAGTCTGTAGAACGGGGATAATAATAGTACCAATCCCACAGAGGTTCAGGATTAGGGGAGTTAAGCCTCTAAACAGCGTTGGGCACATTCTAAGCATTACATGAGTATGAGCAAAAATAGAAAATAAACTCCTGTTATTTTCACACCATTTCAATATTTTCGCTTACGTGTTCTATTTCATCCTACCTTCTTTATGCCATTTAGTGGTTGTTTTTTTTATTATTATTATTTTCGACTTTGCTTCCTTTTCTTCTTTTATTTTAAATGCTACGTCTCCGTCTGTCTTAACCTTTCCAACCCTCTTTGCCATCTTCTTATCTGACACGTGGAACATTTGATGGCTCACTTTCCCCGAGTGACCTCAAAGCCAGGCTGCAGTGAGACCCCCCACTGTAAACCACGATAAGGCTGACCCCAGCTAACAGGTTCCCAGCCCAGTTAAAGATGACTCCAGAAACTAAGTCAGACACAGGATGTACTCTGTCTCCCAGGACCCAAAAGCCTGAGTACAAAGGACACATTTGATTAACTAAGAAAGGGGGCGCTTGGGTGGCAGCTAAGGGTCTGCTGCGGCTCAGGTCATGGTCTGGGGTCCTGGGGCTGAGCCCTACGTCGGGCTCCCTGCCTGGGGAACCCCACTTCTCCCTCCCCCTCCCCTGCTGCTCCCCCTGCTTGTGCTCGCTCTCTCCCTCTGTAAAATAAAATTTTAGATTTTTAATTTAAAATTAAATTTTAGATTTTTTAAAAATCTTTTAAAAAATAACTACTTTTTCCTGAAAACTCTACTAAATTTAAAATTTCAACCTACAGAAACATATAAACATACACAATTTTCTTTCCTTTGAAGGGAGGAGAAGAGAGAGGGCAAACTGAACCTTGGTGGGGTGGGGCGGTGGGGGAACTCCTGTTTATGAACCAAAAAAAAAAAAAAAATGCTCTTCCTTTTTTCGAGAAGAAAATATTTGCAATGGTCTTAGAATAACTGACTGAACGGGTGCCTGGGTCACCTGTTCAGTCAAGTGTCTGACTTCAGTTTGGGCCCTGATCTCAGGGTCCTGGGATCGAGTCCCACGCTGGGCTCTACACTCAGCAGGGAGCCTGCTGCTCCCTCTCCCTCCCTCCATCTTGTTCTCTCTCTCTCCCAAATAAATAAATAAAATCTTAAAAAAGAAAAAAAAGGAAGAAGAACTAACCAGATAAAATGTCAACCCAGTTATTTCCTTAAAACAAGGGATGACAGGATCCTGGGTGGCGCAGCGGTTTGGCGCCTGCCTTTGGCCCAGGGCGCGATCCTGCAGACCCGGGATCGAGTCCCACGTCGGGATCCCGGTGCATGGAGCCTGCTTCTCCCTCTGCCTGTGTCTCTGCCTCTCTCTCTCTCTCTCTGCATGTGACTATCATAAATAAATAAAATTAAAAAAAAAAAAAAAACAAGGGATGACTCTTCTTTTTATTAGAATTAGCCCCGTCCCTGAGCCATACCTGCAAGAGGGGGTTGTCACCAACCCTTCACTGTAATGTTTTTGAGCCAATCTGCTTCGGAAGCACTTCCGTCATCAACGGGCCTAGTAGGTGCCCAGTTAGCATTCTCTGAAAAATATCTGTCTGTCTGCACAGCAGGTGGAATTTAGTCCACACTCTCTTCATTCTAATCCATTGTTATAGAGGAACTTGGAAAACGACCCTAGAAAGTCACTTTTTCATTAGTTTGGCAAAGAAAGAGCTGCTAACAAAACTGCCCGAGCAAATGATTGCGGGTATTATTCACCGACCTGGGACACACGGAACCGCCTCCTGCCCCTTCTTCCTGGCCTGGTGCCCACTGGGCTCTGGGCTCCCACTCACATCGACACCCGGGGACCACGCATGGGATCAGATGGGGAGTTACAGCACAGGTCCGAATAAATCACACCAAATACTTTAACCGGAACCAATACGATGAGCAAAAGGGAAGTATTTACCCTGAATTAACTACAAAATTATCTCAAGTCTTCTCGTTGCATTGTTAGCCCATTTCCCGTTCGTGAGAACACACCCTCTCACTCAAGCATTGTCCTGAAGATTCTGGTATTTTTATTGCTTGTCCAAACGCTGCCTGTAAATTACCAACAGAATCTATCACCTAATCATCTTGGTAGAGTCTCACAAATGGCAAAAAACAACACCAGAATTTTCACCCATATAGATTTCATATACGTTCTTAACTCCTTAAAACAATGCATGCCATTATTTTCTGTACAATAATTTAAGGGGGCACTTTTTTCCAGGTATAGTTCCTATGCATATTTATTCTTTTAAGATAGCTTATTTATTAGCTATGCAATAGAATACCAATAATTCTTCTACCATTGTAATGTTTTATAAAACATTCACAAATATAAAGTTCTTTAAGAATTGTGCACTTTAATAAAGTGCACAATTCAGTGGTTTTTAGTATATTCACAAGACTGTGCAACCAGAAATAATGTTCTTTAAGAAACTCTGGCTTGAAAAAAATTCTCAAAAAATAGGTACTCTTCTTTAGCACAGGTAACTTTTTTCACATCAAAATTTAATGTAGATACATGAACAGGCCAACCCAAGTACTATTTTTAGAAGGAAACCTCACCCAGTATTACTTACTTATATTCTGTACCCCTAACCTCCAACGACACATGATTCATTCTGCATGGGGCGCACAAACCTATCCTCTCGAGCACCCTCCCCCAGTGTTTACCTTCTCCAGGGACTAGGATTCCAATTTAGAATACACAACTCAGAAATCTAAAACTTTACTATAAATGGTCAGTGAGATGGGAGATGTCTGGATTACATCCCCCCCACAACCCCTGCCTTACGTATTCCAGGAAGCACTGTGCATATCTGACCTTTGTTAATAAATTCTTGTAAGTGTATTTGAACATCTATCTAACTGCCCTTCCTTGGACAATCTCTGGTTTTGCCAGTGCTCATCTTGAAGCAAGATTAAGTACCTCAGCTCATTTCCCAAAGTAATGTACTCCACACAGCATCTCAGAGTAGAGTGGATGACTCCCCATTCGACATTTCTGTCCTCCCCAAGGTTTCTCTTAAGCCACCAGCCACTAAGTCTTTCTCTCCCTCTCTGACTGTCACACAGTCCCTGAAACTGTGCCCCTCCTTCTTATTCAGTTTAGCCCATTCCTCAGCACTGAAGGCCCAGGGCCTCAAAAGAGTTCATCAGAGCAGTCTTCCAACAAAAACCTATTTCTCCCTAGAGAGTGGATTCTAGTGTCCCCTGAAATTAACATTTTCTATATATACTTAGAGTACGCTAAAGTGACCTATTTCAGTCCTTTCCTGATTTTGCCACTTAACACACTCTCTGGCCACCCCAGGCCCTGTCCATCCACTCAGGCACACCCATACCCATTTACAGCACATAGGGCAGGAAATTCTGTTCTAAGGAATTGAAAACACTGAAAAATTATGTTCCTGTAAACTCCTTTCTGGACGGCAACCCATGCAGTTAGCTCATGACCCTCAACAGCCACATAAGGAATAGTTATGCTGCTTCCCCTTTCTGTATACATTGCGATGGGAAATACTCTAGAAAGAAGGTTCAACTGTCTATCAGGAAATGGGTTCTAGGCCTCCTAGGCTACACAGGGAGCCCAATGCAATCATCCTTCCTTCCAGATGAGAGTGTTCCTTCCAGATCGAAGGAAAAAATTATATGATTCCATTTCACAATTCTATGTAACACTAATAAAGATTGGGTTTAACAGTAGGAGCAATTTAAAATAATTTTACTCTAATCAAAAACCTATAATTTGAAAAAATTAAATACTAAATATTTCTGCACAGTGAATTTCTCTCCCAAAAGCATCCGACAAACTACATGATCATTATTCAAATGCTACACAAATGCATCTGGATGAAAGTTCTGGAATGTCTGCCAACAAATGGAGAAAAGCTATGGGCTGACTTCTCTTTCAGTATCAAACTACATCATTTTTCTGTTGTTGGTTTTCATTTTGTTATTAAGGACAGTTTTTGAAATGTATAGTCAAATATAATTGAGCAATGTCTAACCGCGGGAGATTAGTCAAACTAAATCAAAATTACTTAACATCTTTTTACTCCATAACTTTTAAAGAGTGTCCAGTAATAGTTACATAGAGGTGAAAACATACTGGTAATCAGCTGCTTATTACAATATAATATATATTATATGCTTAATATAATTGTATGATATCTAATCTAACTACATCATTTTATATGCTTAATTTATACATATACACATAATATATATAAATGTATACATGTTACATGATATGTAGGTTGTATTATATACACACACATTATGTTATTATACCGAATGTTAGCATAATCTCCATCCCAACTAGTTTTGTCCTCCTGAGGAGGGAAATCGACCTCAAGGGACAACACCCTAAACATTATTCTAACAAAGTGGAAATTTCACGTCAATGGAATGCAATTAACTGTCACAGCAGTTACTGAATACTTACCCATCACCACTCACAGGGGCAGTGGAGGAAAAGACACAGGACTCATCTAATTCTGGCACAGAATGAATTCCTCTCTCCTACTTTCCAGATTCGATTCACTGTAAGACCTGCTCAAGTCCCCCTCCTTCTGAAAGCCCTTCTGGATTGCCTCTCTCAACTCCTCGTAGAATTTGAGTCGATACCCTTCACGTTAAGTACTTGGTAAAACACTGCTGTGCATTGCTCCCTTCTGCAAGAATCTCAGTCACAGAGCAAGTACTTGGTTATTATTGTTAAATAGCTACATTAGAGATTTTAAAATGTGATAAAATACAACAGTAACAAAAGAGGCACTTCATTTACTGACCTCTACTACCCGGAGTCTGACTTCCAATCGGGAAGTGGTTTAAAAGCACTTGTATCTGGCATTTCTGAATGCCTAGTGAATGAATGTCTTTGGTTGTCCAATTAGGGTGATTTATACCTGCAAGTCATTAGTAGGGCCTTTTTGATAATAAAGTGTTCTTGTTACCACGGTCTGGGAACTGAGATCATGGAAAATGTGGTATGGTTTATAACTGCGAGCCTTCTTGGCCTCACGGCAATGTTGGCAGAGGTATAAATGCTTTGCTTATGCTACTCTCTTTATGGAGTCCATAAATACATTAACTCTACTTACTCTATGCGTTCTGGGGGAAATACCAGCCAGTCTCACCCTTCTGTACATTCATTTAAGAAACACACTCTCATTCATTCCCTCTCCCAGCACACCCAGGTCACTGAATTACAGCAATCAATGGCTCAGCTTCAATGTTAAAATAACAACAGCACCAATGATAAGAGTTTTAAAACTACTCAGGAAAAAAAAAAAAATGCTTCATGCACCTGAAAGTTATATGTAATTTTTTAAGATACAGTTTGTGTCAACTGAAGTAGAGTCAAAAGAGAAGAAAAAATGTTTATTAGAATAAGTACCCCCAACTCCCACCTACCCATCAATCTGACTCAACAATAAAGCATACCCAGAAGTCAAAAAATAATAAGAAAAAGGTCTCAGAAATAGTAAAAATAATTGACATATAGTTCATGGTTTTTATTGCTAGTGCAAGGCTTAGAGTTGTCCTCAATAAACAGACCACCAATGCAGACACGGGCCTGCAGCTGCTACACTCTTTTAGTGAAGGTTCTCCAGTTCCATCCACAGGGACCAGTGGAGAGAAAATTAGATGTTGACATGGATTTGAGAGGTACAGAAGGATCGTGTAGCACTCACACGGACACAAACATGAAACTCTTTTCATCCCAGACACTACAGTGGATGGTGGAAGACGGAAATCAGCCAAACACCAGTTAAGCATATTGGGGAGATTTGGAGAAAGTCAATTTGAGGAGCACTCATAGAATCCTTCCCATGCATCGACCATACGAGGAAGCATTTTACCAGATTATTTTGCAAATGTTCAGCACCTCCAAAATCTCCTGCAGCTTCTGAATTTGGAAGCTTTTCCAAGGGGAAAGGCTCCCTACACTGAGCTCTGAGCCACCGTATGCTGGAACTACGGTTAAATTCAAGCTTTTTGATGACTTAGAGAGAGCCTTGGGTGAATAGAAAAGATCTAGAAATCAATTTGTATTTTAAACGTCGACATTCAACTTATTCGAGTTATGAAGCATAAGTGCAAAATCTTAGTTATTCCGTAAGTATTGAAGTTCAGTTTACAAATCATATTGATGCATTTACAAGTCCAGCAGCTTCTATAATCTTACCGTAAAGGGAAATTTGGTCACTTCAGTAAACTTGTCTTGAAAATTTCAAACCATAAAAATAAATTTAATATATTCAATTTCTCTTTTAAGCTCCTTGTTTGACTGCTGACACACAATCCTAACTTCCTAAATGATATGGCAAGTCTAATACATTAAGTGTACATGGTCATTCTTTCTTTTAATTTTATCAAAACAAAACAGTTCACCTATTTCTCCTACTCCCTCCCCCATGCATGGTGATTCTTAGGTTCTATTAATGTTCTAATACAGTTTACAAGCTGGTTAAAATTTCAGCTTAACAGTCATAATTGACACATTTTCCTACTGGAATTACAAGGTTAATCTTTTAGACATCGGAATCTACCGGATTCTATTAAACAGTTTAAGTTTTAATAGTACTTAATATCCCATTGATATATAAATTATTTCTAAAGCTCCTTAGGGTTTAAGATTCTTACTCCAAAGGGAAGCAGCTATGTCAAGCCACACAGTTTTGAGGTTCCTTCTCAAAGAAATGTGGGCAGTGTTGTGGGTTACCACCTCAGTGCACTGAAGTTCTGGTCAAATGGGACAGCCAAAGCTGCAGGTACTTGGGGCAGTTTTTCTCACCCTCTCGACTGCCACGTTGACCCACTGTAACCATTTCTATTTCATGAACTGCAAAACTTAGAGAAGAGAGCAAGGAAGACTTACCCACAGCTTACCCTTAGCTATATGACCTATCCTCACCTAATTTCCAAGATAAATTGGAGCTGGTAATTCCCTCCCAGATGATCATACCACTAATTTGGTTTTGTATTTCCTTGGCTCTTACAATAATTTAGTAATTTCCATCCTGTTTCAAAGACAGTTTCCTCCTTTTCAGTACCACCCTCGTTGACAGAACCACACAACTCTTAAAAATACCAAAATAGCATTCAACTGTCCGTTGATGATGGCTCATGGCTCTCTTTGATTTTTCAGGTCACGACTTCAGGATCATCCTTCTGATGACTAAGGGCCCTTGGCACTCAGAACTTTGGTTCTGATACAGGAAAAGCAGCCAGAGTGATGTGGCTTCAACTCAACACAACACAGACCAGCATCTTACCAAGAAGCAGATCAAGAGGCAACACAAAGTCAAGGCTCTGTATAGAAAGGACCAGAACAAGAGACAACGAGGCTGCCGCGGCGCGTTAACATCAGACCCAGCTTGCGGTCAGATGCAGATGCCAGGCACCCCAGATACAGCAGGAAACCTGCCAGAGATGCCCCAAGATCACGGGGGGCGGCGGGGGGGCACGACTCTGCGCTGCCGTGACCTCTACCTGTGGTGGAGACAGGATGCGCCTCCTCCACGGCCACAGTCGATAGTCTGGCAAAGGGTGTGCAACTGTGCCTAACGTGTGTTGTCCACTCTGAAGTGCTCGTCATCCTCAAGACTGCACTGAGAACCTTCTACAGGCACAACACACACCAGACAGTCCCCACTGAAATGTGCAGTCGCCAGCCTGGTTCCACAAGACAACAGGCAGGTTAGGAAGCCTTTCTTTTAAAAAGGGGAGGATATGGGGCGCCCGGGTGGCCTAGTCGGCTAGGCATCTGCCTTCAGCCCAGATCATGATCCCAGGGTCCTGGGATCGAGTCCCGTGTTGGGCTCCCTGCTCAGCGGAGAGTCTGCTTCTCCCTCTGCCTCCCTCTCCCTCTGCTTATACACTCTCTCTCTCTTCTCTCTCTCTCTCTGTCAAACAGATAAATAAAATCTTTTTTAAAAATAAATAAATAAATAAAATAACCCCCTTGAGGAGTGCCTGGCTGGCTCAGTCAGTAGAGCATGTGACTCCTGAGGGTCTTCATCTTAAAAAATAAACTCCTCAGGTTTCCTGTCCTTTTTACAGTGTAACTATTCTTAATGTATTCACTAAGTGAATCTTTCCTCATCCACAAATAACAGCAATTTATGTGCATTATACAGGGGATTAATTAAGGTCCCTTGTGATGAGAGCTTAAAAAAAAACAAATTTATTTTTTTAAATTTTCCTTTTAAGGGCCTTTTTTCCCGACAATAGGCAGATTCTTTCTGCATCTTTAAGTTCCCATAAAGATAAATATTCTCCAATACCCACCTGTGGCAGGTTGGAAAACCGGGTCAGGTAGGACCAAGTTGGAGGGTGTTTACAAAGAGATACAGAGCTGTGGAATAAGTGCTCGGCAGTACATGAGCCTGGACACGTCCGCACGTGTTTACAACCCAAAGTTAACAGACAAAAGCCTCTCAACTGTTATTCAGATGTATCCAAAGGAAGGAAAAGCCAAAGGCGGAAGAGGAGAAAATGAGGGACCCCTATTTACTGGTGAGGTTCTCCACACCTCGCTAGACTCCTCATAAACGTAAAGGCAACTTTGGCCAACTATTTAAAACCCTGGTGGAGTATCTGACCAGATATAGAGAAAGCAGCAATAACTCAGGAAAACTTCTGAAAGAAGAGAGCTTATGAGAAAAGACTGTTTAAGATTTCATGGTTAAGTTATCTCTCCCCCCACACATGAGGCCCAAACTCAACCGTTGCAAGCTCTGCTGACGGAGCCAGCGAACCTCCCCAAGGCTTGTTCTTTAGTAGGCCACTTACACAAGAGAAGATTCTTTATTTCCTGAAAATAGCTATGGGTAGGAGTAAAAACAAGGAAAATGAAGGCTATTTTACAGATGCAACTGAAATCTGCAAATATAAATAAACCGATGGGAAATTCAAAATAATTTAAAACGATTGCTCCACTCATGATTATCATGCCATCATCTAGACAAAACCTATGTATCCATATAGTATTTTAGCCTATTTATCTATATGGTACCATTCACTATATATCCATATAATATTCATCTGAGAATATATTTTGTATTGCTTTAGCATTTTCCAAAGACTAAAACTGACCCTTGAGAAAAATACATCTAATAAGCAGATTTCTTTTCGTGTGAGCACTATAAAGGTCCCGTTGACCGTGCAGAGTTAGTGCAGTTTCCCAAAAGTCCATTAACTTAATTCCCATAAAGCTGATTATGAGAAGAAGCTGGCTTAACATTTCCTGAGTTCCCACAATGAATGAGACTGGTTTCTTCTAGTAAACTTCAAAAAAAAAAAAAAAGTATCTGTCACAGTTTAAGAGAAATGAAACTATTTCAATAAGACTGTTTGTACTTTAAAATATATGTCCCACACTGCACCTGAAACACAAAAGAGGACAGAAGCCATTTTATTTTGCAAATGCCTGACATTTCCAGCCAACACCCCTCCCCCCCCCCTCCGTTTCTATGCTTGCTGCCTGAGGAACAGCACAGGATGCTCTGCGCCCCTTGCATCTCTATGCAGCGCACATTTTACAGAACAGAGTAACACGACCGCTGGTTGTATGGCATGTAAATTAAGCTCAACACATGGGAAAGAGTGAACCCAAGGGCCACATGCGTGGGTCAGCCCGTTACGTGTCCAGCTTTTGATCTGGGCTCAGGTCAAGATCTCAGGATCATGGGATGGAGCCCCCGGGAGAGCTGCGGGGAATCTGCTTCTTTCTTTTCCCCTCCGTCTGCCCCTCCACACAATGTGTGTGTGTGTGTGTGTGTGTGTGTGCAAGCGCATGTCTCTTCGTGTGTGTGTGTGTGTGTGTGTGTGTGTGTGTCTCTCTTTCAAATAAATAATTAAAATCTTCTTTTAAAAAGTGAATTCAAGCCATGAAACTAAATAACTCATTTTAAGATATGCAAAGGCACTGCCTGGAAGGGTGACTGGCAAATAAAAATAAAATAGTATATACATACTGGGTATTCACAGTCCATATTCTCTGAATTGTATTAAAAATATCGGCTATGCTGACAAAAGCCTGCATTTTCTTTTCATCTTGAAAAGATGCCTTTACCTTGGAATGTTACCTAGCAATTTTTTCCTAATGGTTATGAGAAAAGGCCATTTTTAAGACTACCTCTTGACTAAGAGAAAGGAAAGGGAAAAGGTATTCAGAATTTTGGCCAGGGAGGTAACAGCCCAACATTTATATCAAGCCATTCCTACCCCGAGCCCATGGTCAAGCTTATGATTTGTACAAGTTGTTTAACTGAGCTCTAGAAACAGAATATTTCTTGGGGGCGGGGGGTGGAAGGAGATGGACAATGGCAGTGGATAGCAGCTGCATAGTAAAGCGATTTCCTGGTTTTTAATAATTTAATGTAGTAAGAGAAACTGGGTAGGTCCAATCAGACAGCACCACTCTGGGATGGGAGCATCCGAGCAGTCGCCTACATGGGTAAATACATGAGATGGTGGTTGTTTCTCCCAACTCCCTGAACACACATAACCACAGCATGGGATTCTTTTGGGAACCTGGATTTAAGTTAAAGGTTATATTTAGTCTCATTTTTTTAAAATGAGTGATCTGCCTCCGGTTTTTAAATAACCCGTCTTCATTTGAAAGCAAATGTCTTAACAACAAGAGGTATAATTGTTGTCATTATTTGAGAGAACTATGATGCTCAGCAGTGACTCTGTAGTAAACAGATTTCTATTAAAAAACACAAAATATTTACTGGCAGTGGAAAGTGGTTGCTGAGCTTACTATAGTAATTCATTTATTTCCTGTTTAAGAATCAGCTCTCTAACACCCTCACAAAAGCCACCTTAACCTTCAAGGATTACGATTTGAAGACATTTAAAGATGTAGGTAATCATTTGAAAATAATAAAAGGCACTGGTAATACAGACAAGATCTGCTCTTCAGCCACATGTTATCAGAAAGAGCTGGCTGCTGGATTGTCCACAAAACACCGTATCCTGCATTTTGAAAGAAATTGAAACGTTCAGGGGAACGGACTGGCAGCAATTCCAGTAATAAACAAGAAGGGAAGGAAAGAGTAAATTTAAACATATTTCAATTTTGAGTTGATTTGACCCATCAGCTGGCTTTCAGATAAACCTCCTCCTCTGTGGCATATTCAGAGGGTGACTTGAATGCCATTTCATGAGGGAGGGGGAATTGAAACCTGGGATGCACGCCTTCTATGTGCAAAAGAGCTCACAGTTCTTAGTACACAACACAAAGGGCTCATGTAGGTTTTTTTAAAGGTCAAAAATTTTACTAAGTACATTTTTACTGGTTATCTTTAGAGCTTTTATCAAGGGGTGCTTGGGTGGCAAATTTGGTTAAGCATCTGCCTTGGGCTCAGGTCATGGTCTGGGGGGGCCTGGGATGGAGCCCAGGGTCCGGCTCCCTGCACAGCGGGGAGCCCCCTTCTCCCTCTGCCCTTCCCCTACTCATGCTCCCACACACTCTCTCTTTCTCAAAAATATATAAAATCTTTTTTTAAAAAAAAAAGAACTTTTACTTAATGTTTAAAAAGCCACCCAATTTTCTAAAATGTCTCAAGAGGAAGAATCCAGTTACAGCAACGAACACAACAAGCCGTCCCTGAAATGTGCAGTCAGTGGATTGCCCTGCATCGTGCCAAACTGGACACATCACAACAAAACGAAAGTATACATATAAGAAATACCAACTCTATCCTTTCTTGTTATCACCCTTCCGGTGTGCCAATAGGCATAAAATCAGCACTGGGCTTCAATACAGCCTTGGGTCGTCATGCACATTTTTGGTCTGTTTGAGAAACTCCATTCACACCACAAACATCTGCTGAGTGGCCACTAGGTCCTATCCGGAGCACTAAACTTTGGGATAAAGACAATCCCTGACCAAAGGAAGCTCACAGCCTGTGGGGCTTTGAGAAAGACCATCATAGAGGCCATAGTATGGGCAGCCCAGGTGGCTCAGCGGTTTAGCGCTGCCCAGGGCGTGATCCTGGAGTCCCACATGGAGTCCCACATAGAGTCCCACATCAGGCTCCCTGCAGGGAGCCTGCTTCTCCCTCTGCCTGTGTCTCTGCCTCTCTCTCTCTCTCTCTCTCTGTGTGTGTGTGTGTGTGTCTCATAAATAAACAAAATCTTAAAAAAAAAATAGAGGCCATAGTAATTGTCAACACCTGTTGCACTGAGGGCTTTATACTTACTAGTTTACTGAATCATCAGGTTATTGTCAGTTCATAGGTGGTGAGTTTAAGACTGAAAGAGCAGTTAAGTAATTTGCCTGAGAGCAAGTAGTTAAAAACAGAAACAAAAGCCCCCCGCCGTGGATGCAGGTAGTATAAACCTTTCTGCATCAGCTCTGCAAAGAATTCTGGAAAACAAACAAACAAACAAACAAAAATGGGAGTAAGAAAATGAGGGAGAGGAAGGAGGTTCTACAAAGCTCTCACTTAGCGCCAGTCTGTAAAAAAAGAAAGTCAGGGCCTGAGCATGAAGTTTTTGGAAAAGTAAGTTAGTTTGCCAAAGTCAATTTGGGGATTGCCCTGGGCTTATTTAGCTCCGTGGAGGAGAAGGGACCAGAAAGGAAGACACCCTCAACACTGAAGGGCACCCACTGTTCCGACTGAAGTAAGAGGTCAAACTGAGGAGAAGCGGGACTGCCTCCCACTTTAAGAATGGATGGAAGGGGCCACCAGGATGGGCGGGCCCAGGGCGCACAGCCTGTGGAGTACACTGGCCAGGTGTACTGCAAGGGCAGAAAAATTCCAACAAACTCGCCCGTCTTCTCTATGACTCGATGTCAACAGCTCGATGAAATTATTTTCTGCGAGCCACGCTGCTCTGGCCTCAAGGCAGCCCTGCGAGGGACCGTCTCTCTGTCTTCCTATTTCACGGGTAAGAAAAGCAGGTGAACAGAAGCTAAAAGCCTAAAGCCACTTATCAATAAAGGAACTGGAATGCACTTGCTACTTTAACCTTTCCTGTCAAAATTATCTGTCCCCTGCCTGATGGCCTCAGGACCACGTTCTCAATCCAATGACCATATCTTAAGATTTTACACAAATCTCTAAGCTAGCTGTTTGAGGGGTTGGGGTGGGGGGCAGGGATATGCCCTCCTCCTGTGAGTCCCTCTGCTACAGAATTGCCAAATTAACCCTGCCTAATATGTTAATGAATGATAATGTGGTAATGCTCTGTTTCTCAAACTAATGAAATACTAGTTCCAAAATCAGTTCCTGGGGGGCGGGGGGGGGGGGGGGAGAGAGGGGGTTCCATGGGGAAAAAAAGTTTGAAAAATACTGTAGAGTATATATCTAACTTGGAGATTTAAAACACAGGTTAGCAAAAAAAAAATAGTAATAAAAAAATAAAATACAGGTTAGCTTATTTAAGAGCTCTGATTAGGTGTGCAATATACAAACCTATTTATTTTTGTTTATCGAATATTTCTCAAGCCAAGTTGAACTAATGTTCCATTGAGTATACTTTAGGAAAGTCTGGGGTTATATGTCACCCCAATAGGGGCTATTCTTGTATTTGTCAAAAATATCTTTCCCAAAGGAAGTCACTGGAAAGGTGAGGATTTCACTCCCATGCTATGCCAATAAGGGAGATGCTGCAACTGATTCCTTTGCCATCTCTCAAATCGGTTTCCAGAGAAAGCTGGTACTTTGAGCACAGGATATAATGTTAGAGGTCAGTCCCATTGCCTCTCTTCCATAAGCCAATCACAAGTCAATCAAATACACAATTTCTGGCAAGAGTTGCAATGACTCACTCAGGTCTAAAAATAACTCGTGACCATATGTGGTACACGTCTAGATCCTTCTCCAGAATATAACATCTATGTTCACCAACCATAAGGTGTTACTCAGTTATAAGGATTTCCCACTAATACATACTAATCTGGTACGAAAAAGGTCATACAAAATGATCAAAACCCTCACTTTTTTTATTTGTATAGAAATTTTGCCAACATTAAATGTTCCATCACAATATTTGGCAAATACATACTGGCATTCATACACTTTAAGTTTTAACAGATTTTGGAAGGAATAGGTCCAAAATAATCATTCCTTTGAAAGCAAAAAAAAAAAAAAAAACTATGCTCTAAAGAATGTTTCTAAGATAGCATTTTAGCTATAAATCAAATTTGCTTCCCAAGAGCAATGTTAAACTGCATGTAAAAGAATTCACGTTTCAAATAGACTAATCTTATCTCCTGTTTAATTCTGGAAGGAGTGGTCTGGGAAAACAGATTCCATTGTTTAGACACAAATTAATATAGGTTTCTTTCATGAAACCTGTATCATTTTCTGTAATGATGGATATGCACACCTAGGAGAGCATATGTTTGGGTTTGAGAACATGAGTTCCTATGCACAGGAATAGTTTAAAAGCGTAAGATATAAGCAAACAGATAGAAAAATGAGGAACATTTTTCTGGCAAGTATCATATCTAAGGAAACATCCAAGCATCCAGAATCAGCCCACAGCCCAGTTTGACAAAGACTCATCTTAGCCCAGTCCTACTCCTGCATCTGGAGTCCAGACCCCTGAAGTGTGAGGAGAGGAGACAGGTTCCAAGACCACTTGCAGTTCTTCTGGTGGAGAGTGGCGGGTGCCCACAACACTCTTCCAACACAGTTTTACAGGCTTCACGTGGTACAGAGTAATAACTGAGACCCCACATCCAACTAGTCAAGAATCAAGTTGATTCCAATGGCGCCACGATAGAATAGGTATGGATAGCCCTTGCTGACCAATTCAAAATGGAATTTTCTTTCCCTTTTGAGGAATTCAAATGTAGAATGTCTGACAGGATGAATGATTTTCAGAAGGTAAGTTCCAGCTCAGGCCACAACCTAGTACCAAGCAAGTGTGACGAGCACTTCTTTCTGTTCAGGAAGAGAGCGGGTGGTATGAATGGATACCTTTGATCCATAACCTGCTAATTTAACCGAGTAAACCTCTCATTTCCCAGTTCTACCACAGGGGAAGCTTTATGTAGAGATGTTTGGTTTGGAGAGAGCTCTTCTATTACAATAACCAAATCCCTAGACATTAGCTACATTTTCTTAAAGTTCAGAAAAAGAGTTTTCTTTTAAGATTCTATGTATTTATTCATGAGAGACACAGAGAAAGGCAGAGACACAGGCAGAGGGAGAAAAAGCAGACTCCATGCAGGGAGCTTGATGCAGAACTCGATCCCAGGACCCCAGGGTCACGCCCTGAGCCGAAGGCAGGCGCTCAACCACTGAGCCACCCAGGAGCCCCAGAAAAAGAATTTTTGATTAGGAAAACTAACAAACTTGACACTTCTCTCTTACTGGAAGATAAAATGAATACGGGCAAGTTGATCAAAGTTTTCATCAAATAAATGAATTTGTTAAGCCAAATATTATTTCCTACTAGCTTGCTCAGAAATAGTATTTCAAACAGACAAACAAAACAAAGATACGTACAGGGTGAAAATGGTTAAGACGTTGCCCTTAGATGCAGTGACCTCTGCTAAAACATACATCTGTACGAGCTACACTGGAACTGGTAAATTCTAGGAACTGCACATTTCCTGCCTTCTTGTCATCCAGTCATCAATAATCTAATGTCCCCAGTGTCCTTTCTCCAGTCCTCCCACACTGTTCTTGCAGCCTCCATACTGCTCAACTCCCATTTCTTAATTCCCCAGAGGGCAAGGACGGGCTTGCGAATCATTGCACAGCCCACTGAACTTGCCCACCTAAGTGTGCGGTGCTCAAAAACACACTGTATGCATCCATTTCTATCTCAGAATAAGTGTGCATGTGCCTCTTACATTCCTTAAAACACTTTACCCTAGAAGGACCATTTAAGAATGGTGAATACTCTCCAACACCCTAAAAAATTCATTCGTAGAGTAGTATCAAACTTATATACTAATCAGACCTCTCTGCTTACTAGGGTTAGAAATAAGACGATGGGCCCAAAGTGGAGTCACTTATGCTAAGCCCCACATCACCAAACCAAGACGTAGGTTAATCGTAGTCCCAGAAATGGAATCTTAAACCAGTCAATCAGGAATCACCTGATGAGCGCTAGCTAGGGATCCTGCCTCAGAGAACTCTGCCGTCCCCTAAAGGAAAGCAACCTTACAATAATGAATCTGCTTTTTTGCCTAGTGTAACTTCTTTGATCCCGCTCCCTTCTGCCTATTAAAATCTTTCATTTTGTGCAGCTCCACGGAGTTCCTTTTTATCTGCTCGATTGGATGCCGACCCATTCATGAATCCGTAAACAGAGCCAATAAGATCCTTAAAATTTACTCAGTTGAATTGTGTTTGTTAACACTAGTTCACTGAAAATTTCTAACCTACTTATCTCCTCTTATAAAGTGATGGAGAGAAAATCACCCTTGTGGCTTTTTAGTGTTGGTGCACAATAGTTTATTTCTACCTCTAAAAATACAACAGATAGGGGCACCTGGCTGGCTCGGTCAGATAAGCATCTGCCTTCAGCTCAGGTCATGATCCCAGGGTCCGGGAATCAGGCCCCACATCGGGCTCTCTCCTCAGGAGTCTGCTTCTCCCTCTCTCTCTGCCCCTCCACTCATGTTCTCATTTGTTCTCTCTCTCACAAATAAATAAATAAAATGTAAAAAAACAAACAACGGGCACGGTGTCTGGCTGGCTCTGTCAGTGGAGCATGTAACTCTTGATCTAGAGGTTATGAGTTTAAGCCCCACAGTGGGTATGGACACTACTTAAAAATAATAATAAAAAATAAATAAAAAACAATGGATAGACATTTGTATTTCATTATTAAGTAACCATGAACTTAAAGTTCCCTTCTTTTAACAAGGAACTATAAAGCACATAATGTAAAACATCTGAGTTCACTTTTGTAAAATGAACTAAATCTGGGGTGTGTCTTTATGAGGAATACATTTTATTTTAAAACTCTTATATTCAGCTAATGACGGATTTCATTTTTTCCATAGTGTGTATTGCATGCCTGCTGTGTGCCTGATTCAGGCTAGGTGCTGGAGGCACAGTCCCCCCTCATACAGTTTGCAATCCAAAAAAGAAGTCTGCAAATCTTGAAAGACCATACATTCCAGGCACTGAAATAAAAGACCTATTGTTTTCTCTTTTTTTTTTAAGATTTTATTTATTTATTCATAGAGACAGAGAGAGAGAGGCAGAGACACAGGCAGAGGGAGAAGCAGGCATCATACAGAGAGCCTGAGGCGCGACTGGATCTAGGGTCTCCAGGATCACGCCCCGGGCTGCAGGCGGCACTAAACCCCTGCGCCACCGGGGCTGCCCAAGACCTATTGTTTTCATCTTCAAAAGCATATTGCATTTTAGCAGTAATATGAACTTTAGAGTCTTATTTAACTTGAAACAAAACAACACAATGGTTAAGGTTAGTTTTCATATAATCTTGAAGAAACAGTGTAACACATTCTGAGGAGCAATCTCTAGTAGTAAAATAACACAAAAGGTTCTAAGTAAGTAGGCAATAGGAGAATCACAAATATTTAGATTAGCTTTATCTATGCCTAGGATGTCGTCGCTTTAGTTATTTGAAATGCCCAGGATCTCTTGGCTTTGGTTATTTGAAATAATTGAAAACGAGTCATCATATTTCTAATTTTTCTTCTTCAGAGAACGGTATGAAATTAATCTTTAAACTTTCTAAATCTACATGCTGAGTCCTGCTGGACCTCAATACATGAAATGTTTTCTAGGATCTCATTTTAGGATTTTGACAGCAAGCTTATATATACCTTTTCCCTCCTATTAGTTGAAGGTAAGAAATGTTTCCTGTTTGAAGAATTATTATTGATCAACCCATACACTCTGCGTTTGAAGATGACAATGTCTCTGTTAATCACTTACTTTAATATTTTCTCAGTCTGATTCCTAAAATAGCATTATAAAACTATTCTGGCCCTACACTGAAAATTTTTAGCCTATTTTTTAGCTTTCTGTGTCATTAAAAAAAAAAAAAAAACCATCAGGCATCCTCTGCTATTTTTATTAGCCCAGAGTATTTTAACAGTACCGTTACTATTCAGGTAAAGACCAGGCCTCATATCATTTCAAGAGTCCCATCATTTCCAAAGAGCAGATCCATAGAAAAAAGCCCCAAGAACATGTTTACATCCTTTTATTAATACTAAATGAATCACATCTAAGGTAAATAAAATGTGCCTTGACATCCTCAGAAGGAAGCTGCATGAGATGGCTGCGTGGTTATCAGCCGCAGTGAGAACCTGGTCACGGATGGACGGCGCACCTGCACTGGCTGAAGCTGAGCGCGCGGGACACTCCTTTCTCCTTAGGCCGCGAGCGGTTCCAGGACGGGAACCCGGGCAGCGGCCCGTGCACACCCGGGGGGGCAGCCCCAGACCGCACCCCCCGGGCTGGGTCCTCCGGGCTCCGGCCCCTTGTGCACATGGGGGGGGACAGCCCCAGTACCTGCACATCCTGCGCTGGGGCGTCCTCCCGGCTCCCGCCCCTCGTGCACATGGAGGGGAGCCCCAGAGCCCGCACACCAGCACGGACAGGAGGAACCGCGCTGCGGGGCTGCGGGGCTGCGGGGCTGCGGGGCTGCGGCCCCAGCGCGCGGCCTCCAAGCCCCGGTCCCCATTTCCTTCGAGTCCCTGATGGCTGCACCTGGTCCTTCTAGCCGGGTCTGCGAGGAAGGCCGGCCGCCTCCCTGAGGACCCTCGGGTCTCTGGTAGGACCAAGTGAAGGTGCCCGCCGGGTTCTGCTCGGCGCCCCGACGCCACCCCCCCCAGCCTCTGCCGCCAGCGCTCCCCCGCAGAGGTGAGACCCGGCGCCCCGCAGCGCTCTAGGTCACGTTCCCGCGCATCTCCATCCCCCGCCCCGCGCATCTCCACCCCCCCCACCCCGCACCTTCCGCCCCGCGCATCTCCACCCCTCCCGCACCTTCCGCCCCGCGCATCTCCACCCCCCTCCACCTTCCGCCCCGCGCATCTCCATCCACCCCCCCCCGCACCTTCCGCCCCGCGCATCTCCACCCCCCCCCCGCACCTTCCGCCCCGCGCATCTCCACCCCCCACCCCGCACCTTCCGCCCCGCGCATCTCCATCCCCCCCGCACCTTCCGCCCCGCGCATCTCCATCCCCCCCCGCCCCGCGCATCTCCATCCCCCCGCTCCTCCCGCGCATCTCCATCCCCCCCGCACCTTCCTCCCCGCGCATCCATCTCCATCCCCCCCCGCACCTTCCGCCCCGCGCATCTCCATCCCCCCCGCACCTTCCGCCCCGCGCATCTCCATCCCCCCCCACCTTCCTCCCCGCGCATCTCCATCCCCCCCGCACCTTCCTCCCCGCGCATCTCATCCCCCCGCACCTTCCTCCCCGCGCATCTCCATCCCCCCCGCACCTTCCGCCCCGCGCATCTCCATCCCCCCCGCACCTTCCTCCCCGCGCATCTCCATCCCCCCCCGCACCTTCCTCCCCGCGCATCTCCATCCCCCCCGCACCTTCCTCCCCGCGCATCTCCATCCCCCCGCACCTTCCGCCCCGCGCATCTCCATCCCCCCCGCACCTTCCTCCCCGCGCATCTCCATCCCCCCCGCACCTTCCTCCCCGCGCATCTCCATCCCCCCGCACCTCCGCCCCGCGCATCTCCATCCCCCCGCACCTTCCGCCCCGCGCATCTCCATCCCCCCGCACCTTCCGCCCCGCGCATCTCCATCCCCCCGCACCTTCCGCCCCGCGCATCTCCACCCCCCCCCGCACCTTCCTCCCCGCGCATCTCCATCCTCCTCCACCTTCCGCCCCGCGCATTCTCCATCCCCCCCGCACCTTCCGCCCCGCGCATTCTCCATCCCCCCCGCACTTCCTCCCCGCGCATCTCATCCCCCCCGCACCTTCCGCCCCGCGCATTCTCCATCCCCCCCCGCCCCGCGCATCTCCATCCCCCCCGCACTTCCTCCCCGCGCATCTCCATCCCCCCGCACCTTCCGCCCCGCGCATTCTCCATCCCCCCCGCACCTTCCGCCCCGCGCATTCTCCATCCCCCCCGCACCTTCCGCCCCGCGCATCTCCATCCCCCCGCACCTTCCGCCCCGCGCATCTCCACCCCTCCCGCACCTTCCGCCCCGCGCATCTCCATGCACGCACACCAAGAAATTGGTTTCAAGGACCAGAAACTTGGGCTTTGAATTTCTGGGCTATTTTAGGGGGAGGGCGCCCTCCCTGGGGCACCTGTTACGGGCCTGTGGCTGCGGGGGCAGGTGCAGGAGATGCCCCGCGCGGCCTGACTGCTCCTACCCGGTCCGCAAGTGGGACCTGGCCTGGAGGCCAGCCCCGCCGGCTGCACTGGGGATGCACCGCGGATCCAGGGAGGGCCAGGCCACTGGGGGGAGGGTGGCCGCAGCGGAGTTCAGACCCTCCAGTGGGGTGACCTCGGTGTGGGCCCTAGGAGAGGCGGGCAGAACACAGGGCCTCCGTCCTCCTGCCTCCCTGCTGCCCTCAGGGCCAGGCCCAAGAAGAGGGGGTCACTGTACGGGGACTCCGTCCTCCTGCCTCCCTGCTGACCTCGGTGCGAGGCCCCAGGAGAGGCGGGCAGAGCACAGGGCCTCCGTCCTCCTGCCTCGCAGGAGCCTCACTGCAGACAGCGAGGTGTAGGCGACACTATGGGACTCATGTCTAAGGAGCACGACACGGCAGGAGCAATGCCTGCCAACATCAGGGGCAATGAAGAGCTCAGCTTCCACCTCTGTTCCCCCCTCGCACCCTTTCCCTGCCATCGGTCCTGGGCCCCTCGTACAGGAGCTCACCCAGCAGAGACCCTGGGGACACCTGCTGCAGACACCTGAGAGGGGGCGGCCGGGCCAAGGCCCTGAGCCGCCTGGTCCTGAAACCCATCACCAGCCTCCACAGACAGCCTGAGAGGGACACACGTGCCGAGGTCCTGGGCCCTGGGGTCCTGCGAGGAAGGGACTGGGTAGGAGCCGCACCCGCTGGGGTCCCGCGGGGAAGGGACTGGGTGGGAGCCGCACCTGCTGGGCCCTGCAGGGAAGAGGCCGCTGGGAGCCGCACCTGCTGCGGTCCCGCGGGACAGGAAGGGGCAGGTGGAACCGAGTCCCCTGTGGCCCCGCGCCCCCCGCATCCTCAGGGCAGGGTGAGCTCTGGTCGCAGTCCTTCAGGCCAAGCCCCCAGCCCCTCAGGGGTATGACTGTCTCCCCAGCAGCGCTCACCGCCACCCCTCGCCGGCACCCAGCGTGGGACCTCCCAAATACCCCACTGTGGCCTCCAGACCCCAGCACGTTGCTCACTTTACCTGGATTGTCCCTTTCCTTCTGCCCGACCCTTCTCTGGGTGACACGGGTCATCGCCCAGGGCTCAGGTCAGACATCCCACAGGGGGCACCTTCCCTAACAGCTCCCTTCAGGCAAGGGGGACCCCACGACTCCCCCAAAGTGTCTCTCTCCCTTCTCAGAATTTTTGAATAATTATCTAATCGACCTTAATCTCCGTTATTCTATAAATTTTGTGAAGGTAGGAATCATGCCTCTCGTGCCTTCTAGTGCCTTCTAGTGTCTTCCAGGGCCCAGTAGGGTTTGATACGCAACTGAAACTAAGCAAATCTTCATTGACCAGATGAGCAGGGAATTATTGAAGGGAGGAGCAAGCTGTGCTCCTCGGTTGAGATCTGATACTGCCCCCTTTAAGTGGAGCCTCCACATCCAAAATACCTTGCTCAAAACCCGCACCCAGTAGGCTGCACGGGCCTCCAAACCTCAGGACCAGCTGGTGCATGTAGTGCCCCGGGGACGTGTCCTGAGCTCCAGGAGGCAGCCGCGCCCCTGCCCTTTTGTCCCAGGGCACATGGCCCCTGCCCTATAACTCTATGGACTTTCAGTCCTGGGAGCTCAATGGGTCAAGACTTTCTGAATAAAGTGACCTCCACGTGGCCTAAGGAGGTAGGACGGAAGGGCAGCCGGAGGAGGAGAAGTGATTCACCGATAGAACGGCCTCCTCCCCTGCCTCTTCCCGGGACGCCCCCAGCGGGCAATCTGCCCCCAGCTGTCGGGCCACCGGGGTCCCGCCAGCCTCCTGCGTGTCAGCCTCATCCTGTCCGGTGAGAAGGGCTTGCACAGGGATCTCCAGACACGGTCAGCACCGTCCATGCCCGCATGGCAAGTCCAGAGGAAACGTGCAGCAGCCTGTACCCTGGGCCAGGGGCCTGCTCTCAGGCTAAGCATTGGCGAGAAGAAAATAGGCCTAACAGTAAGTTGCATCCACAACTTGTTCATCTAAAAGCCTAGAATGGGGGCACCTGGGGGCTCAGTGGGTGAGCACCTGCCTTGGGCCCAGGGCATGACCCCAGGGGCCTCGGGATCGAGTCCCGCCTAGGGCTCCCTGCAAGGAACCTGCCTCTCCCTCTGCCTGGGTCTCTGCCTCTCTCTCAGGGATAAATAAGCAACAAATCTTACCAAAAAATGAATGAGTAAAGGCCTAGAACAAGTGAAACCCCAAAACGGCATCTATAAAGACTAGAAACACAGGTAAAGAAACCTTATGTCATCAAAACATTCACTCCATAATGAACATAAAGTGATATTATCTGTATTTTTAGGCTTTACAGACCTCATTGACTAGACGCTGGAGTGGTGCCTTTAAATAATATTCATTAGGTTAAAGTCAAGATCGTTTTGTGACTTTTTCCTAGCTCGACCCTTGTTCCTGGAAGACTCTCTGCCAGCATCCCGGGGCGGGAATCGGACGGGGACCATCGCCAAGGTCTGGGTCCTACAGCTCGAGGAGTCCCAGCCCCAGACCCTGGCGATGGCCCCGTCCGATTCCAGCTCCGGGATGCTGGCGGAGAGTCTGCCAGGAAAGGGGGGTCTGGTTGCGAAGTGAGGCCGCAGACTCGGGGGCCCCACGAGGGTTCTGCTGCCTGGCGACGGGGCCTCGCTGCACGCAGCCCGTACCTTAGGAAAGTGGCCTTCTCAGCCCTCCAACCTTGAGGCAGATGGAGGCTGCAAGCCGCTGTGGGCTCCGTGTGGGAGACGTCCACCGGGAGGGAAGGAGCAAGCCTCCAGGCCATCACTTGCTTTGGCGCCCCAAAGCGTCTGAGGCCCAGCGCCCTGGACTCTGGTGCCGGGTTACTTCATGCTCTCAACCCAGCCCAGCACTGCTCATGGCGGGCAACCCCTGGCCTTCCTGGGGAGGTGTAAGAGGTGCTGTGAGGTTATACACAATTCATTCGGGCCAAAATAAGACAAACTGATAAAATGGCTTATAAATACAATTTTCCTATAAAACTTCCCATCAGGTTGAAAACAAAATTTTTAAGTTTTTGTTCTTAACGGATCTGCTAAGTTAGAGTGAACTAATAACCGTTCGAAGTTTAAGTGTGCATTTGGTATTTATACCGACTCCGTTTAATTTATTGAATGTGTCTACCCTCCACATTTTATACAAAGATATCAGTCAAAGCTGTGTATATCAATTGGCATAAATATGGGAAAATAATAGCTTCCAATGAAAAGATAAGTCCTGGTTCCAAATTTTCTGTTTCCCTGACAGTCCACTTGAAAAATATTAGTCAATTAATTCAGAAAATCAAACCACAGTTGTCTTCTTTAATTTTCAGCTTTGTGCAGCTGTTGTTTCTACTTTGTGCTGGGCAATTAATTTGCTGGGGTTTTTGTTTTTGGTTTTGGTTTTTTGTGGGTTTTTTTTTTTTTTTTTTGAAGCTAAATGTGTTTAATCCTTAAGACCTTATAAGGTAAGCAGTAATCACATTTGATGGCCAAGGACACAGACACACCAGCAACCTGTCCAAGATCACAGGGGACCTGCAGAGTCTGCCTCCAAACTGCAGTGACCCCGTGCATCTGCCCTTTCCGTGGGCCTCACGGCCTCGGGCCCTGTACCCCCAGCAGTTGGCAAGGGAGCTCCTGCAGGACGGTCAAGTGGCTCTCATGGCTCTCAGCCTGAAGCCTTTTCTCTTATCTATTACAGAAAAGAGATTCAAGTTTAGATAGATGACCAAATTAAGCAACTTTTAAGGTTACTGAATCACACAGAAGCATCATTTTTTTTATGTTTAACAAACCCCCCGGGTGCATCAGTGAACCCCTGGATGCCTTCCAGGAAGGTGGGCCGGGGGAACCCCACAGGCTTTAGCATCTGAACACCATCCTTGGACACACATCCAGGTGCTATGCTTAGTGCTCTAATCTGATGGGGAGAAAAGGACATGGCCTTTGGGGGCGCTGGTGTATCTCTGCCTTCCTGATTCTTCTCCCCTGACGGAAAAGCTGCGTCTCTCAGCAAATGACAAGAAAGAGAAGGAAGAGCAGTAATAAGTGGTTCCGCACGTGATGACTGCCCGCAGGTCCCAGCGGCTGCCTTGCCCACGCGCTGGGGCTTCACAAAACCCCGACACAAGGGACATCCATGCAATTCTCTACATCATTCGTTCCTTCATCGGTTCCTTCATTTGTCCTTTATTCCAGATGACTTCAGATACTATGCTGGGATTCTTTATTGGAGAATAATTGACATACAAGATTGTATTCGTATCAGGTATACAACATGGTGATTAAATATTTATATACATTGTGAAACGGTCACCAAAGGATGTCTAGTTACCATCTGTTGCCATAAAAAGTTTTTATGGTATTATTGACTATGCTCTATGCTGTACCTGACATCCCTTGTCTTATCAATTTTATGACTGGGAAATTGTACCTCTAATCTCCTTCCCCTATTTCATCTTTCTTCCACTTTCCCTGCCTCTGGCAACCATCAGTTTGTTCTCTATTTTTTATGAGTCTGTTTCCATGCTGGTTTGTTTGTTTTTAAGATGCCACAAATGAGTGAGATGATACAGTATTTGTCCTTCTCTGACTTATTTCACTTAGCATAATGTCTCCAAGGTTGTTGCAAACAGCAAAGTTTCATCTGATTGATACTTAGGTTGTTTCTAGATCTAGGCTATTGTAAATAATGCCATAAACGTAAGCGTGCATATGTCCTTCTGAATTGGTGTTTTCATTTTCTTCAGATAAATGCCTACCAGTAAAATTGCTGGATCATGTTCTGCTTTTAACTTATTGAGGAATTTTTATGCTGCTTTCCATAGTGGCTACACCTGTGCACGAGGGTTTTCTTGTCTCCACATCCTCCAACACTAGTTATCTCTTTTCTTTTTTAAGACTTGTGTATTTATTTTAGAGGAAGAGAGAGCACACAAGAGCGGGGAGGGCAGAGAGAGAGGGAGAGAAATCCTCAAGCAGACTCCCCAGTAAGCCTGCAGCCCAACACTGGGCTTGATCCCAGGGCCCTGAGATCACGACCCGCACTGAAATCAAGAGGCAGATGCTTAACAAACGGAGCCACCCAGGTACCCCTCTTTTTTGTAATAACAGCCATTCTGACATATGTGAGGCGATATCTCGTGGTGGTTTTGATTTGCATTTGCCTGGTAGTTAGCGATGCTGAGCATCTTTCCATGTGCCGATTGGCCACCTGTATGTCTTCGTTGGAAAGATGTCTATTCAGGTCCTCTGCCCATTTTTTAATTGGACTACTAGTTTTTTGGCGTTAAGTTGTAGGAGTTCTCTATATAATTTGTGTTTTTTTTAAGATTTTATTCATTTATTCACGAGAGTCACAGATAGAGGCAGAGGCAGAGACACAGGCAGAGGGAGGAGCAGGCTCCATGCAGGGAGCCCGATGCAGGACTCGATCCCGGGACTCCAGGATCATGCCCCGGGCCGAAGGCAGGTGCCAAACCGCTGAGCCACCCAGGGATCCCCGAGTTCTCTATATAATTTGAATGTTACCCAGTCATTGGAGATATCATCTGAGAACATCTTCTGCCATACATTAGGTTGCCTTTTGTTGATGGCTTCCTTTACTGCACAAAATCTTTTTAGTTTGCTGTAGTCCCATTTGCTTATTTTTGCTTTCGTTTCCCTTGCTCGGGGAGACATATCCAGAAAAAAAAAATTGCTTCACAGTTGAATTTTACCAAATATTTAAAGAAGAGTTAATACTCATCTTTCTCAAACTCTTCCAAAAAAGATTAAAGAGAAGGGAGAGCTTACAAACACATTTTACATGGCCAGCATTACCCTCGTACCAAAACCAGACAAGGATACAACAACAACAAAAAGAAAATTACAGGCCAATAAACCTGATGAATACACCTGAGAAAATCCTCGACAAAATGTTAGCAAACTGAATCCAACCGTACGTTAGAAGGCTTATATACCACAGTCAAATGGGATTTATTCCAGGGATGCAAGGATGCAAATCAATCAACATAACGTATCACATCAACAAAATAAAACAAAACAAAACAAAATAATTGTCTCAATAGATGCAGATAAAGCATTTGACAAAGTCAACACCCGTTCATGATGAAAACTCCCAGCAAAGTGGAGACAGTGAGAATATACCTCAACATAATAAAGATCACGTAGTAGAGTCCGAGAGCTAACATCGTAGTCAACTATGAAAGACCTGTGCGGAGAAAATTATAAGACACCGACGAAGGACACTGAAGAAGACACGTTCCAAATAAATGGAACGACATTCTGTGCATGGGGATTAGAAGAATCGGTATGGTTAAAAATGTCCACGTTGCCTAAGTCAGTCTACAGATTCAGCGCAGCATCTACCAAAATTTCAACGGCAGACCTCACAGAATGGGAACAAATTCTAAAATTTGCGTCGAACTACAAAAGATCCAAACCAAGAGGCAAACCAATCTTGAGAAAGAAGAACAAAGCTAGACCCGCCAGTCTCCCCGATTTCAAGCCACACGAAGCTGTCAGAATCAAAACACTGGTAGTGACGTAAAAACAGACACAGATCAGCGGAGCAGAGTGGAGAACCCACGCGCATCCACGGACAATTGACAGATGACAAAGGAGCCCCGAATGTACAACAGAGAAAGGACAGTCTCTTCAGTGAGGGTCATTGGAAAGGTGGACAGCCACGTGTGCAAGACTGAGGCTGGGTCACTGTTTTATACCACAGGCAAAAGGTAAAGACTTAAAGAAATTAAGACTTAAAAAACAGATGAAAGGCGTGAACGTAAGATCTGAAACCGTAAAATCCGTAGAGGAAAGCGTAGGTAGTGAGCTCCCTGGCCTAGTGGGCGCGGCGTCCTGTGGCTCTCGCTCCAGAGGCAAGGGAGGCAGACGCAGAGCTAAGCGAGGGGGCCACAGCGACCTGAGGCCTGGGCCGCGGGAAACGTGGCACCGAGGTGAGAAGGCGACCTGCCGCCCCGACGCACCTTCGTGAACCTCGGAGCCTGTCGGCTCCACGGCAGCAACGACCATTAAAATCTTAGAAAGGGGGATCCCTGGGGGGGCTCAGCGGTTGAGCGCCTGCCTTTGGCCCAGGGTCCTGGGGTCGAGTCCCGCGACGGGCTCCCTGCAGGGAGCCTGCTCTCCCTCTGCCTGGGTCTCTGCCTCTCTCTGGGTCTCTCAGGAATAAATAAATAAAATCTAAAAAAAAAAAAAAAAAAAGACCCTAGAGGAATAAGAAGGTGGAGGTGGTGGGTGAGGCTTAGGCCTGCCCTGAGGGACCACAGGGCAGTTGGAGCAGCGCCCCTGAGGCCCCCCGCCCCTGAGGCCCCCGCCCCTGAGGCCCCCCCCTGAGGTGCCCCCGCCCCTGAGGCGCCCCCGCCCCTGAGGCCCCCCCTGAGGTGCCCCCCCCTGAGGCCCCCCGCCCCTGAGGCCCCCGCCCCTGAGGCCCCCCCCTGAGGTGCCCCCGCCCCCGAGGCGCCCCCGCCCCTGAGGCCCCCCCTGAGGTGCCCCCCCCTGAGGTGCCCCCGCCCCTGAGGCCCCCCGCCCCTGAGGTGCCCCCGCCTCTGAGGTTGCCCCCGCCTCTGAGGTGCCCCCCGCCCCTGAGGCCCCCCCCTGAGGCCCCCCCCCTGAGGTGCCCCCCGCCCCTGAGGCCCCCCGCCTCTGAGGTGCCCCCCCCTGAGGTGCCCCCGCCCCTGAGGCCCCCCCCCCTTGAGGTGCCCCCGCCTCTGAGGTGCCCCCCCCGAGGCGCCCCCCGCCCTGAGGCCCCCCCCTGAGGGCCCCCCCCTGAGGTGCCCCCGCCCCTGAGGCCCCCCGCCTCTGAGGTGCCCCCCCCTGAGGGTTCCCCCGCCCCTGAGGCCCCCCCCCCTTGAGGTGCCCCCGCCTCTGAGGTGCCCCCCCCCCGAGGCGCCCACCCCGCCCCTGAGGGCCCCCCCCTGAGGTGCCCCCGCCCCTGAGGCCCCCCGCCCCTGAGGTGCCCCCCCTGAGGTGCCCCCGCCCCTGAGGCCCCCCGCCCCTGAGGCGCCCCCGCCCCTGAGGCCCCCCGCCCCTGAGGTGCCCCCCCCTGAGGTGCCCCCCCCTGAGGTGCCCCCCCCTGAGGTGCCCCCCCCTGAGGTGCCCCCGCCCCTGAGGCCCCCCGCCCCTGAGGTGCCCCCCCCTGAGGGCCCCCCCCTGAGGTGCCCCCCCCTGAGGTGCCCCCGCCCCTGAGGGCCCCCCCCTGAGGTGCCCCCCCTGAGGTGCCCCCGCCCCTGAGGCCCCCCGCCCCTGAGGCGCCCCCCCTGAGGGCCCCCCCCCTGAGGCGCCCCCGCCCCTGAGGCCCCCCCCTGAGGTGCCCCCCCCTGAGGTGCCCCCCCTGAGGTGCCCCCCCCCTGAGGTGCCCCCGCCCCTGAGGCCCCCCGCCCCTGAGGTGCCCCCGCCCCTGAGGTGCCCCCCCCTGAGGTGCCCCCGCCCCTGAGGTGCCCCCGCCCCCGCCGCCTGCGCGGAATCCGCCGGCCCCGGAGCTACTCCCGCGTCGCGGCCCAGGTGAGGCCCGGGTGGGGGCCGCGCAGGGAGCCCTCCCCCTCCCCCCCACCTTGGCCTCTCAGTCCCGCAGGACCCGCACCGGAGGGCAGAGGGGCAGAGCCGCGTCCGCCGAGGTCGCCCTCGGGCCGGGGTCACCGGGTCGCAGAGTCGGAGGCGCTTCCGGTGCTCTAGGGGCGCTCAGGCCGCGGCTCCCTGACGCGTGGGGCGCGACGTCGCCGTGGATCGGGGCGCCCGGCGCCTCCCCCGAGGGCGGCCTCCTGCCCACAGCGCGCGAGGCGAGGACGAGGACGAGGACGAGGACGAGGACGCGGCCGCGAGGCTCCTGGGGCGCTGCACGTGGCCGGGGGCGAGCTCGCGGCCTCCGCGGGCCCTGAGGTCCGACCAGGCCCCCCCCGGGCTCCGACCCCCGCCCGCCCCCCCCCCGCCCGGCGAGGCCGCGGTCCAGGCCCGGCAGCCGCGGGCAGGCGGGGGCGGGGGCGGGGGCGGGGGCGGGGCAGGCGGGGGCGGGGGCGGGGCGGGCGGGGCGGGCGCTGGGCCCACACCCCACCCCACGCATCCTGGCCGCTGCCTCGGAACCCACCATGCGCTCTGCGCGAATTCCTGGTTGTTTTTTTTTTTTTTTTTTAAGATTTTATTTATTTATTCCTGAGACCCAGAGACGGAGGCCGAGACCCAGGCCGAGGAAGGAGCAGGCTCCACGCGGGGAGCCCGACGCGGGACTCGACCCCGGCCCCCGGGTCACGCCCTGGGCCGAAGGCGACGCTCAACCGCTGAGCCCCCCGGGATCCCTGGATTTTACGTTTTTTTCTCTAAAGCTGGTGGCAGAGGGGCCGGGCGGGGGGCGCGGGGGGCGCGGCGGTCAGGCGCTCCCTGCCTGCTCAGGCCACGAGCTCGGCCCTGCTCCCGCAGCTCTAAGACACGCGATCCTAGAAGAAAAACGGCCGCTCAGGGCGCGGTGCGGGACACACAGTGAACTACCCGGGCGGAGCAATGGCTTAGGCGGCGCGTGCGGCCGGGGTCCTGCCCGCCTCGGGCTCCCTGCAGGGCCTCGGCCTGCGTCTCTGCCATTCCGCGTCTCAGGAATAAATAAAATCTTAAAAGAAAGAAAGAAAGAAAGAATCGGGCGACCAGGCGGTCTAGCGCCGTTTCCAACGGTAGGGGTCACCCTCCGCCCGGCACGGAGGCGCCTGTGCGGCCCCACAGGAGGTGGACAAGCGCCGCTCACCTTGCCCTTGCCCGGAACAGCACAGCCCAGGCCCCCGCCCGGGAGCTCAGATGCACCCCACACCCGCAGGAGGGGGCAGGGGTCATAGGGTCAGGCCAAGGTCCAAAACATGGTCCAGCAGAATATTGTTTAGGGGCCCCTGGGGACTCCGTGGTTGGGCACCGGGGTCGGGGATGGGCCCACGTCGGGCTCCCTGCAGGGAGCCTGCTTCCCCCTCTGCCTCGGTCTCTGCTGTTTCTCATGAATAAATAAAACCTTAAAAAACGAAAAAGAATATTCTCAGTTTAACCTTCTGGATCCTTATTTGCATCTCTTCACTGTGTGTTTTCAAAAGAAGAAGAAACGAGAAGATGGCTCCATGCTATCAATTACAATTTGGTACCACCGAACCCTCGGTTGGGGTTATCAGCTCTTTGAGCTGGAAACTCTTTGAGCCAGTCCTCAAGTCCAGCTTCCTGCATTCTCCCGTCTGCACAGCAAGCACACATCCAACCGCAAAAAAGAGCTCTCCGCGGAATTCCCCACAATCACTGCCTGATAAACACATGTTGAAACTGCCAAAAAAGTTAGGCAAATGAGGCACTTTTTTAAAATGCAGAATTATTCCTTTTATTACAAAACTTAGTGATTTAAGGACTTCTGTACTTTTCCTTATAAGAATAAGATATATAAAAAAAAATCACTACTGATGTTCAAAATCAGAAACCAGATAATCAGACAAAAAAATCACATTTATTTCAATTGTTCAAAGTGCAAATACAGCAAGTAAGTTCACAATGTTTCAAGATACAGTTTTAAGTATAATGAAAACTTGATATACAAAAATGAAAGGGTAAATAGCAGAAATAAAGCTCAATTTTTTTAAAAAAAATTCAAGTAACCCGAAAACCTTTAGACTAAAATATCCCATTTATGACAATTCGGAAACGCCTTAATTTATAGATACCAGTAGCACATTGCCATCCGAAAGGGCTTCTCAAAGAAGGAGAATCACCCCAAACCAGTCAGCTCAGGACCAGAGTGGAAGTTCTTGGGGCGGGCTATTCAGGATTTGGCCACCTCACTCTCACTGTCGATCCATACGGTTCAACCCATGATACTTGGATGTTTAGGCAAATTCTAGAAAATGTTTAAAGTTCAATATGAGGCCAACACCCTGCTAAGAGATACTGAAATGGCCACTATATTTACAAGATTTTAAAGACCCATCTTAGCTTCAGGCCTCTGGTGTTACGGGGGAAAGACAGACTGATACTTCTTCCATTACTTAGAACCTTTCTGTAAGGTTAGCAACACGGCCTTTACAACCTCCTCGCGAAAATCATACTTCGTTATAGATTTACTTATTTCTACACATACAGAACTTTTATGTAAAGTAGAAAAAGTTCCCGCTAGGAAGATAATTAAAGGTTGTTAATGATCTTTGTATCACTTAGCAGCCAAGACACAGGTTTATTTCTGCTCCGCAGAAGCAAGGTTAGCTATTCGCTTCAATTCAGGGAGGTGTGTGCTTTCAGGATGGTGGAGAGGAGATATTTATTGCATCTTTTTCTCAATCTTCTTCATCTTTTCATTATAGGCAGTAAATTGAGAGTCTGTTCCAAAAATTCTATCCCACCATGTAAACGTGGAAGCATAGTTTCCGATGAAGTTCATGTGGTGGAAATCATGATGCCGAGAACCAGCATAGAAAGGGATCAGATTTAAAGGGTTCAGGGGAATGTCATAGCCACTGAAATGAAAATGAGGAAGATTGTTAAGGAAATGAATAGACTTCAAACAACTGACGATTCCATTGGTAGCAACATGCCTGTTAACGAATTCAAGTAACATTCCACTTTACCTAAGTCCCTTTATTTCTGACGTGTTTACATAAGCCAAAAAACTCACACAAGAATGGTACATATTCTAGAAACCATTTTAAGAGATTAAAATAAAAACCTTGAAAAATCTATAGAACTTAATTATTATACAACTGGGGATGAAACAGAGGGTGTTTACAGTAATCAATCTTTAGACACGGAATTTCAAGAATTATTTTTCTTTTCGTTTTAGAGGAGCTTTCTCACCACAGTTTGTAATGTCCATAACAGTATGCCCATGATGTCCTTTGGGAAAGGTTGAATGAAACAAGTATCAAGCACCAAGAAGGTTGAATCTGCGAATCACTATGCAGCAACTCTTTAGAGGATCTTCCCTTATTTCCAATATCAAATCTAGAAGCTGACAGCCGTAACTCTACAGCTCTGAATCACCCGCCCTCTTCTTTCCTCAGGAGCTGAAGGGACCAGCGGAAGGACATGAGGGAAGTAGACAGCTTTTACAAATTACCTGCAGAAGAATATCCCCTGCCTAGGACTGCAGGTGTTAATTTTGCTACCTTTGTGGTTTAAAAATATTCTTAGAATTTGATATTCTGCTTTCACAGGTAAAGCAATGAAGTCCCAAGTCGAAATGCAATGAATATATAATAATCGTGAAACAGTGAGAAATTAGGGTATTAGGCATTTTAAAAGGCAGCAAAAAGAAATAATTTACCACAAAATAGCTTCCCACCAACAAGAAGGAAGCACGTGAAATATGCACATGTTACAAGCAGTGTTTTCATCTCTGTTGGGAAGGAACCAGGAATACTCAGCGAGGGCTGTGTTTCAGTATTATTCTCAAGTAAGAGTTAGGTTTGGGTTCATTAAAAAAAAAAAAAAAAAAAAGTGTTGGTCCTGAATTATGGTATTTAACTACATTTTTAAGAAAAACCACAAAAATATTCCCATTTGAACAATGTTTCAGGAAGGCCTAAGTGAGACATGAAACCCAAAACCCTGAAAGAGAATGCCTGACAGTTCTTTTTTTTTTTTTTGCCCGACAGATTTTGCCACATGGAAATTAAAAACTCGAGTACTACAAAGGACCACCGAGAGTTAAAATGCCAAAGATAGATGGGGAGAAAATGTTTAAACAAATGTAATAAACAAAGGCAACATGAACCCAAAGGTTATGAGACATATAACCTAACAGAAAAATGGGCAAAGGATATAAGAGAGTCATTCAAAGAAGACAAAAATATGTTGGTCAATGAGCACACACAGATGCTCAGCCTCATGAGTCCCTGGAGAAATGCTGATCACAACACTGAAAACTCTTTTGCTCTCTTACAAAGATTATGATATTGACAAAATTAATCTGTCCTACTAGTCTGCTTAGAAATAAAGATCGTCTTATGACCATGGAAACAAAGATTTTATATTTTGATATACCTGATAGAGACCATAACTCACCTATGGACATCAATAGTTTCTATCAAACGAATGGTCACCCATGCCCAAAGGAGAATGACATGATCACATAAAAGCATGATTCCAATGAAAAACCCAGTTCCAAGAATCAGAGTTTCCAAAGGATGTGCATATTCAGCTTCCATTCCAAATGGAGCCTAAAATAGATACAAATTCCTTAATATATTATGACTGTTAACTTTACACGTCAGCTTGGCTAGGCTATTTTGCTAGATGCCCAACTGTTTGGTTGGTCAGACATCAGTCTGGACACTGCTGTGAAAGTATTTTGTAAATGTGACCAATATTTAAATCAGTGGACTTTGTGTCAAGGAGATGACCCTCCATAATGCAAGTGGGCTTTATCCAACCAGCTGAAGGCCTTAAAAGCCAAGACTGAGGTTTCATGAGGAAGAAAGAATTCTCTCCAGTGCAGTATAGAAACCCTGCTCGAATGTCCAGCCTGTGGTCCGCCCTATGCATTTCAGACTTGCCAGGCCCCACACGCACATAAGCCAGTTCCTTAAAATAATCTCTGTGTGGGGATCCCGGGGTGGCGCAGCGGTTTGGTGCCTGCCTTTGGCCCGGGGCGCGATCCTGGAGACCCGGGATCAAATCCCACGTCAGGCTCCCTGCATGGAGCCTGCTTCTCCCTCTGCCTGTGTCTCTGCCTCTCTGTCTCTCTCTGTGTGACTATCATGAATAAATAAATAAAATCTTTAAAAAAAAAAAAATCTGTGTGTGTGTATCTCCTATTAATTTTGTTTGGAGAACCATAATAAATACATATATTCTAACTTATTTATGCATATAGTTTTATAAATCTGCCACGTACCAGCAGGATAATGGTCTGGCCCCAAAGATGAGAGACAGAACTATTTCATATAGCACTTTCTTCAAGATTTATAGAACTGGCTATATGTGTATGTGTGTGTGTGTTATGTTAACATGTTCATGCCAGAAAGAAAGACATACAAACATCACTGACCATTTTTTTTACAACCTCAGAAGATTTTTAAAAAGCATTTAGCCTCTAATAGAAAAAAAGTATTAAAAATAATTCTAACATACCTGAAACTCATGATGAACTTTATGAATATATTTATATATTCTTTTGTGATGCAAGAGCCTATGCAGGAAATAGTGCCAGGTGTCCTCAATCACCGCACAGCCAAAGCATCTTGCCAAAAGCATATACCTTTAAGATGACAATACTGTAATGAGTATAAAGTAATGTTTACTTAAACAATCTGAACTTTTACTTGGGATCACTGCTTGAGGAATTACATGAAACCAAATATCCACTAACCAGCTTGACCTAACTGGATACACTGATCAATAAACTCAAAATTGCTACGTACAAGGTGGCTATATAATACCACCTCAAGAAGGGTTAGAGATTGACCACTATTCCAATCCTAATTTGTTTTTTAAAAACTCACATGTATGGGGCACCTGGATAGCTCAGAAGGTGGACATGCAACTCTTTACCTCAGGGTCATGAGTTTGAGCCCCACGTTGGGAGTGGAGCCAACTTAGAAAAAACAAAACTGAAAAAAATTTCACATGTTTAAAATCGAAGTTAAGAAACAAGATCCAAAACTTCTAGGAAAAGAGTAATTTGATGAAAGACTTGAGCAGAGATTATCAATAGTAAAATCATCACTTTTTTCCACGAGAGAGAGGGACAGAGGTGCAATGGGCAAGATATATTTTATATACAAATGAACACATACACAAAAACTCTTATATTACATATATTACAAAGAATAAGCATAAACCTGTATGTTGGTCTAGCTATATTTGGGTTATGTCAGGAGCAGACAGCTGAATACAAATATTATTTGAACACAACTACCAGTGCTCAAGTAATCTACACTTGTGTCTATACGGACACAATTCTTATAAACCTCATCATTACTCTCTTCTTTTTACTCATTTAGACTTAAAATGTAATACAGTTTTGACAGAAGTGTGCTTATCTGTATAAAACCATATAAAGGATGCTACTGAAACTTCTGATGTAAGAAATCATTTCTAATAAAATATTACATTAAAACATAGAAAGAATGGGCAGCCCGGGTGGCTCAGTGGCTGAGCATCTGCCTTCATTCAGCCCAGGGTGTGATCCTGGGGTCCCGGGATCGAGTCCCACGTCAGGCTCCTTGCATGGAGCCTGCTTCTCCCTCTGCCTGTGTCTCTGCCTCTCAGTGTCTCTCATGAATAAATAAATAAATATTAAAAAAAAAAATATATATATATATAGAAAGAAAAATGGGAACATTTTTTAAGTTTCTGCTCTAGTTGACGTTCCTACATTTTATTTACTTTTAAAGTTTAGAACAAATGAAGAAGGAAGATAAACATGACGGATATTTCAACTAGATCATAAACCAAGACTGAGTATCAAAATCAAATGTTTATCTACATACCATCTTGGCATTCTTTCCCAATCATAAGGTATATTAAAATACTCTGTAAAATAATAAGTTCCACAGATCAAAGGAAGCTGGATACAAAAGTGATTAAAGAGAAGTACTTTAAAACATTTCCATTGGTTTTCCCAGGTTTCTGGTTTATCCTATGGAGAAAAAAAAAAAATCACAATATTTATTAGCCTCTGCTATCAAGTGTTTGACTTGAATCTTAGAGTAAATTCCTATTTCTGTAATGTTTCTAAGTGACCTTATTTTATGTTATTTAGTTAATCTTATGATGAGAATTCCGTATTATGGTTACTATGTTGCAGTAACTGAGGCCCACGAATGACAGCCTCCTCCCCTTCTAGACTCTTGACAACTATGATCACTAGTTTGAATAGGAGAAGAAACTGATAATGCACAAACCCAGGTGTAATGGTCGCAAACAAACCAAAGAAACACTAAAGAGTAACTGTCCAGTCCGTGCTGCCCACGGATGATTCTCTTCTGTCACCCAGGAATTTCAGAGAGGAAAAGTGGCACAGCACGATGACAGGGGAGTTCTCCCGACTGCCGCAGCAGCCGTCCACGTAGCACCGGAAGGCTTGGTCACACAGGGAAATCGGTGCTGCCAGCCGCTCTGCGGTGCTCATTCCCAGAAGCGAGCATATTTTGGTTCACATACGATAGCAGAATTACAAACTCTCTGAGCTGCAAGAACTTCAGAAATGTGTCCAGTGTTTCCCCAAAAATGAAGAGCTACTGCCCACCGATAACGACATTCAGAGATGAAAGTCAGAACAAGAAAAGTAAGATCAACGTAGTAAACGTGCAAAAAACCCTCATCAGGGTATCAACTTGCATAGCAAGCCATATAAAAACAACTCAATTTATTCAATTTAAAGGGCTGTAATAATAATAATAATAATAATAATAATAATAATAATAAAATAAAGGGCTGCAGTTAGGGGCGCCTAGGTGGTTGAGTTGGTTAAGTGTCCACCTTCAGCTCAGGTCATGATCCCGGGGTCCTGGGATCCAGCCCCGCATGGCGATCCCCACTAGGCTCCCTGCTCAGTCTGCTTCTCCCTCTCCCTCTGCTCTTCCCCCTTCTCACGTGTGCACGCATGCTTGCTCGCTCTCAAACAAAATCTTTAAAAGGCTGCAATTTGATAAGAAAAAGTACTTTTGGTTTTACTAACAAATGGTGATAATAAATAATAGTTATTGCTTTGTTTTAAATGTCCTTACTTAAACATTCAGACAACTACTGGTGAAACTCTTAACTAGACCACAGTATCCCAAGTATGGAAACTACTGCTCATCAGCAGAAGCCCACAGAGATCGACTACCTTGTCCAGATCACAAATAAGTAGTTATTAGAACCAGGACTAACTCAAATCTAGGTCTCCTAGACTAACTTAATTCTAGGACTTTAAACTTTTCTTTTTTGTTGTTTCCCCCCCCCCAAAAAGGAAAAAGCATTCAATTGATAACCAATCTAGAGCATAAGTAAGCCTCCAATCACAGGGCCTTCACTAACTAGTTTTCTAGCTCTGTGATGCTCACAACTCAGTCTCCTCAACAGTAAAAGAGGGGATTAGGCAAGATAATTTGTCACTGGCTATCTCTTCTCTGAGATTATCTGACCTCACTACGCAAACCTCCAGTCTGTGACTGAGGATAAAATAGTCTAGCTTGGGCAATTTCTGCCTAGAAACTGTGCTTAGCAGACCTAATATCATAGCTTGATTCTGATACCCATTTAGCTGCAGAAATTAACACAGAAATTAATCAATTCTAACTACAAAACCACATATTTTACTGTTTAAAGTCTACACAAATTAGAAGACAGTGAACAATGAAACACTCACACTGATTTACCATCACAATTCATGTTCATATCAAAAAAGCTCAAAGCAGGGATTTTAAGGGTTGTGAAACTCAAAGAAGACAAGGCATTGTGAAACCACACCACCCAGGCTTTCTATTTCTGTTGATAGACAACTACCTGCGACCAACTAGACAACTACGTGTACTGTCTTTTGCCAAAGGTGAAAGTCATGCATAAAAACCCTGACTTAAAAAGGTCTTCCTGGCTCTGTAAAAGTTACCATCTCTGACTGGTGAGAGAACGGCAGAGGGCGGAAGGCCAAAGACACTCTGGCCTGGCCAGACACACCACGAATCAGCTCTATAATCAAATACAGGGGCGACACACTGGAGCCAGAATCGCCCCAACACACGTGAGAACTCAGACATCCAAACTGAACTCTGCCTTTAAAAGCAGGCCCCGTTACACAAAGCATTTTGAAACTTCTGTCCTTAATTTAGGGCGACAGGATACTCCTCTTTGGACACGTCCCTTTTTATTTCCTCCCCCCTTTGGCTTAGAGTCGAGTGGCCTGACCCCTGCACTATCCCCAGAGAGAATCCATGAGAGCACGTGAGTCAGCACCCAATGTGAGATTCACTGGGAGAGGCAACGGGCCAACAGATGGACGGGAGAGGACATGCACGAGGCCAACCACCCGATGAATGCCCTCAAAGTGTCCACTTGCTACCAAGACCATGCACCTCTGAGTCTGAGTTTGGCGTGACTTTTTAGAAGAGTAAACAGCAACTATTAGACACTACTATAGCACCTTAGAGTTTGCCAAGCGCTGATAAATCGTCTCCAGTAAGCTAGTCCAGATTCTGGTCTAGGCACCCCGTCCAGCTCCAGTCTACACACGGGCAGAGCTCACCACTTGCCCCGTGCCTAAGATGAGAAGAGGCACTGTGTCTATCGCAACATGTTGTCACACACAGAGGCAATCTTGGGGAATTTAGTGCACCGAAGCAAACACCTAGAACCTCAGAGCATCAGGGCTTCCTTATTTGGGATAACATGGATCCTGCAGGACCCCCAGCATATATTTAAGTAAAAAAACATGACTTTCAATAGCTCTGATCAAGATCTTACAATATTAAACATACACTTAAGTGGCTGAGACATCAGGGGTTGGAGTGAGTTGCCAATTACCTACAAATCTCTAACTTCTCTTTCCAGCTGGTTTAAAGATTGAAACTTATAAACCCATATTAGATAAATGTTGCATCTACTGAAAGAGAAATTAAATTATTCTTGAAATATTATCAATAATGATCTAGGGCTATACTGTCCAATGTGGCAGGAACTAAAAATATGTGGCTACTGACCACTTTAAATATGGCTAGTCTAAATTGAGACGGGCTAAAATTAATGTAAAATACACACTTGATTTCTTTCCCCCCCCCCCCTCTGGCTGCTTAGAGTTACACCCGATTTCAGAGACATTGTGAGAATATGAACATGAAGTATTTCATTAGGTACTTCTAAATTCTGATTACTTGTTGAAATGATAATAGTTTTGATTTATTGTGTTAAATAAAACATAACATTAAAATTAATTTCCCTATTTCTTTATATCTTTTTATGTATTTTATAAGAAAATGATCCTTCTTTGTATTTCTACTGAACAGCCCTAATGTAGGTTCTCTCAAAACGAAGTTATATTTACTTTTAAAATATTCAAGATGAATGATAACATTCCACTCCAAGTCCATCACACTCACCTTTTGAATTTTGTACTTTTTCATGAAAGGTATAAATTGAAACAAAAATCCAGGTAAACAGAACAAGAAATAAAGAACTTCGTGAACTATCAAGGATCCCCATGTTGCAATCTGGAATTTTGTATAATTATTCAACATATAGTTCCAAGCATTTTTAAATGGTTCTTGTAGAGGGTTCTCAGGTAAAAGTGAATCTACATACTCCACAGCCAAGGATGCTGAACTAAAGATGCTGATACTTTCATTTGTTGCCATTTTTCAAATCTCTGCAGAAAGCCTTAGAATTCTGTAAAAGCAAATAAATAAATAAATAAGCAAGCAAGCAAGCCAGCCAGCCAAACAATAAAATTCGAAGAAAATAATTTTTTAAAATTCATCTTCTGATAATTTTTAAAACAACTAATACTAAAGTACCAATTCTCGGGTCCTAAACGTGAGATTTAAAAAAAAAGTCTACGGAAGGTGATGTCATCACCATGGTTATGTGTAGGCACTGATTGAAAAGCCGCATGCTGGAGCACCTGCGTGTGTCAGTGAGTTAAACACCAGCCTCTTGGTTTTGGCTCAAGTTAGGAGATCCAACCTGGCCTCTGCCCTCTACCCGCAGGGCAAAGTCAGTTTGAGATTCTTTCCCCGTCCCTCTCCTGCACTCTCCCCTCCACTACTCCCCCTCATTTCAAGGGCATGTGGGCTCCTGAGTGTGCGTGCTCTCTCTCACACCTGCGCTCTCTCTCTCTATATATATATATAAATAAGTATCTCTAAAAAATAAAAGCCACATGTTAACTTTCAAGAGAGGGATCTAAAGAACAGTAAACAAAGAATTTCAGACTATCTTTAAAGAGACTTCTCGATGTGGGCTACATGGGAAAACTTGTAATTTAAATTAGCAATAGAGGAGTTCCAGTGTCACTCAAAACCAAACAAAAACCAAAAAAAAAAAAAAAAAAAACCCTAGAAAAGTTTGCCAAATAAGACTACACACACACAAAAATACTTCTGCTTGGGGAACAGACAATTATAAATAAAGTCAGAGATCAAATGACAAACTGGAAAAAATATTTCCAACACGTAAGACAAAAGGCTGCAAAGTATGCTTTGGGAAAAGACTAAAAATCCAACAGAAAAATGACAAAGACCATCCCCAAGGGGTTCATGGAAAAATAAATATAATACAAATGTTCACTAGACAAATAAGCAGCTCAGTTCGACTCAAATAAAGAAATACACCCTGAAACAAAAATCTTTAAAAGTTTCAGTGTTTGGGACCTAGAGTTGCTAAGGGCAACAATTTGGAGAAACAGGCATCATTATACACTGTTGATGGATGGAGGGATTAGCAGGCCTTTGAAGAAAAATTCACAATATGTGCCACAATTCAAAATAAATATACCCTTTGACCCAGCAATTTTCTCACTCAGGCACCCTGAGACTGAAGGAAACATTGCTTAGCATATGCTAAGCATATTTTGCATAGCAGCAAAAAACAAGGAGAAAACAACAGACCGATGTCCACCAACAAGAAAGGAGTTAAATAAATCCTAAATCCTTCCACAGAGGATTACACAGCCACTTAAGAGAACAGGAAACTGGGATCCCTGGGTGGCTCAGCGGTTGAGCCTTTGGCCCAGGGCATGATCCTGGAGACCCTGGATCGAGTCCCACATCGGGCTCCCTGCATGGAGCCTGCTTCTCCCTCTGTCTCTCTCTCTCTCTCTGTGTCTCTCATGAATAAATAAATTAAATCTTAAAAAAAAAAAAGAAGAACAGGAAACTGTATATGCTCTGGGACAGAAAGACGTCCAAGACAAGATGTTAAACCAAAGAGCAAGCTGCACAATAATACACATAACAAGGTGCCCCTCTCATATTTTTGTGAAAAGGTTATACATTTGTGCACTTTCATGCCTATGGACAGACACACACACACACACAGAGGACATGCGTGTAAGGAACACTTTAGAGTGATGACCTTTAGGGAAAAGAGATTAAGGGGAAGAAGATGTGTGCATTGCATATGTGTGCATCCAGTGTGTGTGTGGGGGGGGGTCATGGAGGAGAGGAGAAAATCTGTACTTTCCATTTTATACCTTCTTACAATTATAATTTTGTCATGAGTATGCTTTACCTATATAATAAATAAGCATGACAGGTCACCAGATCAGAAAAGTCTATAAACAATGTCACTTTCCTAAAAATGTTCACTGTTGTTCCTAATTTACAAATTATGATGGACTACTTTGAAAACAAAATTATTTTAAGGCTCAGAAGCACTCTTAATAGCGCTAAAGATGGCCCACTTCCCACACCGACCTCTTACCCGTTCCTCACGGAGGATAGTGGGAAGCTGCCTTCCTCGGTCTCTGACTTCAGTTCATATCCTTATTTTAGGTCCTACACGTCCTCAACGGACTTCTACTAGGGAGGCCCCATTACAGGCAGTGCCGTCCCAACATCAGCATTTCCCACTCACGCTCCCGGACACGGACTAGTCTTCTGTTCTTATCTTACCTGAGAACTTGCCCATCACTTACCCTTTCTCATCTTTCATCTTTCCCTCTACTGAAGTGCATCCCCTCAAGTTTAAAAACATCCTCAAGTGGTCATTTCTAGTGAAAACTTTTCCTAACCTGTGTCCCTTCTTCCCCAAGCCCCTGTCCCTCTTCTTTTCCTTTGAACCAATTCCTCTCTCTAGGGAGAAATCAACAAAGAGCCTCCCTTTGTCTTACTCTCACCCTCACAACTCACTCAAATACTTGCAATCGAGGTCCCATCCACACCAAGGTATCTTCAATCTCCTAACTTGCAAGGTAAAAGTCATTCTAATCCTCATTTTTCATGAGCTCACTGCTGAACCAACCCCTTACTAGCTGTGTGACCTGCAGCAAGTTATACAACCTCTCGGAGCCTGTTTTATCATCTGCGAAATGTACAGGAAAACAATAGTAAGTAATAGATGGTGGGGATCGTTTTTTTTTTTTGGGGGGGGGGGATCGTTTCATCATGTATACATATATTAAACCACCACAATGTCGACGTCAAATATCTTACAATTTTACCTGCCGCATGCTCTCTCTACATTAACCACTTTAACCCTTACTGCACCTTCATGAGGTAGGTAATTTTATTATCTCTATTTTACAAATGAAAAACTGAGGTTTAGAAAGAATAAACAACTTTCCTAACCCCACTTACAAAAACACTAAATGGGGGAGCCTGTGTACTCACCCCTTATGCTCTACTGTAATCCAGAAATAATAAAGTAACACAATAAATATTACAGTAAGAAAGGAGTAATTCCTACAGCTTTCCCAAGGCTCCCTAAAGATATTCTATTCAGGCGGTCTTCATTTTCACATTTCCCATTTACTCTCCAGCTGTTACAACCTGCTTCCTCTTTTTGTCACTGCAGTGAATTTGTTCTTACTAACACCATCACCGAGGATCTCCTAGCTGCCAAATCCAACACTCTTTAGGGTTGATCTGACCAGTTTGAAGCCTAAAATACTCTCCTCCCTTGGTTCTTGGGATTCACATGTACTTACTATGTGCAGCTCCTGTGCCAGCTGCCGCCCTCACCCCTGACTGCAAGACATAAACTCTGATGAGGAACATACAGCAATAACTAGACTATCACAAAGTTGGGTGATAAGAACAGTAACAGGTTGGAAATCGAGAGTGCCCGAACAGAGGGCCAGGGAAGTCCTTGAAGAAAGATGCCATCTCCGGATGCCTCGGTGGCTGGATGCCTCGGTGGCTCGGCACTTGAGCATCTGCCTTCAGCTCAGGGCGTGACCCTGGGGTCCCGGGATGGAGTCCCCCATCCGGCTTTCTGCAGGGAGCTTGCCTCTCCCCCTGCCTGTGTCTCTGCCTCTCAGGAACAAATAAATAAAATCTTTATAAACACACACACACATAAAAAGAAAGATGCCATCTAAGCTGAGACCTGGAGCGTAAGGGGGATCTGATGAAAGGCCTACAATGGGGGGCGGGGGGAGGAACAGGGAGTGTTGTGACTGGAGGGCCCATCAGATGCAAAGACTCCAGCAGGAGAGGAGAACGAAGACAGCACCGGCTGATGAGTCGGTCCGTGCTACAGCTTTTGAGAAAGGGCGGCCTGGGAATGGAGGATCCCCAGTGCCTGCCTTTCTTCTGTCCCGCTTCCTGTTTTAAGGTGGGCTGCCCCCCCCCCCCTCCCAGGTCAGGCTCTGATGGGCTGGGGCTCCACCCGCCAGCTCGTCCGCCAGGCTCCTCCGCCCCGCAGAGCCCTGCACCTGCCCCGCAGCCCTCAGACTCTACCTTCCCTGACCTCTAACCTGCCCAACTGCACCATCACCTGCTGAGTGAACATCACCTTGCAGGGCGATGTTCCGGGTCGGCCCTGTCCCCGCCGCCCCCCTTCAGCCTTCACCCCTGCACCCGCTTGCAGACGCTGGGCTTCTGGGCCTCCCTCCGGGAGCCCGCCCGTCCGCCGCACACGGGCAGGGAGGCGGCCACCTCCGCCGCACGAACCGGAGCAACAAGCAGGCCTCGCGGGGCGGAGGACCCCTCCCTCCCCTTCTCCCAGGCTCGCGCGAGGCCCGGCGCCTGCTCCATCCCGCGGAGCCCGGGGTGCACGGGGCCCCTCCTCCGCCGGGCCTGCCCAGCGGCTCAGCTTGCCCCCGCGACCGCGGCGACCACGGGAGGCACCAGGCAGGGCAGTCGGGCCGCGTCCTGCAGCACGTCCCCAGGGGGCGCCGCCCGGGACCCGGCCCGGCCTCGGGATGCGCGGGGATGCGCGGGGATGCGCCGGGCCCCTCCGCCCCCCGAGCCCTCACTGCCCGCGGCCGGAGCGCACGTCCCAGGCCACCGCCCGGCCCTCCCCGGCCGCCGCGCCGCCCGACCCAACTCCTATTCACCCCGCAGGGGCCTCGCCCCAGACGCCCTCCGCCCGCCCGCCCGCCCGCCGCCGGCCCCGACGCTCCCGCAGGCCAAGCCGCGCGCCCCAGCGCCGCCCCCCGCCCGGCGAGCTCGGGCGCCCCGGCCCGCAGCCTCCGTCCCGGGCCTCACCTGGCCGAGCGGCGGGAACGCGAGCCGCGGGCTCCGGCCGCCGCCAGGTGCCTCTGCGCGCCGGGGGCGGGGCCAGGAGCGCGAGGCCGGCGTCTGCGGCCGCCATTGGCTGCCCAGGGCTCCCGCCCCGCCCCCCCGGCGCTGCGATTGGTCCCCGCGCTCGCCGGCCTGGCGTGACCTGCGTGAGCGCAGCCCCGGCGGCCGCAGCCATTGGCCGGGCGGATGGAGTGAGGATAGTGAGACCGCGGCGCGCAGCCGGGGCCGGCCCGGGGGCGGGGCGGGGCGGGGCGTTGCCCGGGCAACCGCGCGCCGCCGTACTTCCGGCCCGGCCGGCGCGGCCCCGGGAGCCCCCCGGCCGTGACCCCGCGCCCCTGGGCAGCAGCCGCGACGCCACCTGGGAGACGTCGTGGGGATGCGCTTTGCGCACCTCGGGGGCTCCGGGGCCTCGCCGCGACCCCGACGTCGTTCCCGGCTGCATCGGGCGGGACCTCTGTGACCCCGATGCACCTGCAGCACCGGGATGCGCGCCGAGGATGCGCGCGCGGTGTATCCCCTGTCATCGGGGCTGGCATGGGGGGGACGGGGAGCACCGGGACACTGCCCCAGGGGCTGGGATGGGGGGGACGGGGAGCACCGAGACACTGCCCCAGGGGCTGGGATGGGGGGTGGGACTGGGAGCACCGGGACACTGCCCCAGGGGCTGGGATGGGGGGGGGGACGGGGAGCACCGGGACACTGCCCCAGGGGCTGGGATGGGGGGTGGGACTGGGAGCACCGGGACACTGCCCCAGGGGCTGGGATGGGGGGGGCGGGGAGCACCGGGACACTGCCCCAGGGGCTGGGATGGGGGGGACGGGGAGCACCGGGACACTGCCCCAGGGGCTGGGATGGGGGGTGGGACGGGGAGCACCGGGACACTGCCCCAGGGGCTGGGATGGGGGGGTGGGACTGGGAGCACCGGGACACTGCCCCAGGGGCTGGGATGGGGGGGGGCGGGAGCACCGGGACACTGCCCCAGGGGCTGGGATGGGGGGGGACGGGGAGCACCGGGACACTGCCCCAGGGGCTGGGATGGGGGGGACGGGGAGCACCGGGACACTGCCCCAGGGGCTGGGATGGGGGGTGGGACGGGGAGCACCGGGACACTGCCCCAGGGGCTGGGATGGGGGGTGGGACGGGGAGCACCGGGACACTGCCCCAGGGGCTGGGATGGGGGGTGGGACTGGGAGCACCGGGACACTGCCCCAGGGGCTGGGATGGGGGGTGGGACTGGGAGCACCGGGACACTGCCCCAGGGGCTGGGATGGGGGGTGGGCGGGGAGCACCGGGACACTGCCCCAGGGGCTGGGATGGGGGGTGGGACGGGGAGCACCGGGACACTGCCCCAGGGGCTGGGATGGGGGGTGGGACGGGGAGCACCGGGACACTGCCCCAGGGGCTGGGATGGGGGGTGGGACGGGGAGCACCGGGACACTGCCCCAGGGGCTGGGATGGGGGGTGGGACTGGGAGCACCGGGACACTGCCCCAGGGGCTGGGATGGGGGGTGGGACGGGGAGCACCGGGACACTGCCCCAGGGGCTGGGATGGGGGGTGGGACGGGGAGCACCGGGACACTGCCCCAGGGGCTGGGATGGGGGGTGGGACGGGGAGCACCGGGACACTGCCCCAGGGGCTGGGATGGGGGGTGGGACGGGGAGCACCGGGACACTGCCCCAGGGGCTGGGATGGGGGGTGGGACTGGGAGCACCGGGACACTGCCCCAGGGGCTGGGATGGGGGGTGGGACGGGGAGCACCGGGACACTGCCCCAGGGGCTGGGATGGGGGGGGCGGGGAGCACCGGGACACTGCCCCAGGGGCTGGGATGGGGGGGGGACGGGGAGCACCGGGACACTGCCCCAGGGGCTGGGATGGGGGGTGGGACGGGGAGCACCGGGACACTGCCCCAGGGGCTGGGATGGGGGGGTGGACTGGGAGCACCGGGACACTGCCCCAGGGGCTGGGATGGGGGGTGGGACGGGAGCACCGGGACACTGCCCCAGGGGCTGGGATGGGGGGGTGGGACGGGGAGCACCGGGACACTGCCCCAGGGGCTGGGATGGGGGGGGACGGGGAGCACCGGGACACTGCCCCAGGGGCTGGGATGGGGGGGGGGACGGGGAGCACCGGGGACACTGCCCCAGGGGCTGGGATGGGGGGGTGGGACTGGGAGCACCGGGACACTGCCCCAGGGGCTGGGATGGGGGGTGGGACTGGGGAGCACCGGGACACTGCCCCAGGGGCTGGGATGGGGGGTGGGGACGGGGAGCACCGGGACACTGCCCCAGGGGCTGGGATGGGGGGTGGGCGGGGAGCACCGGGACACTGCCCCAGGGCTGGGATGGGGGGGGACGGGGAGCACCGGGACACTGCCCCAGGGGCTGGGATGGGGGTGGACGGGGAGCACCGGGACACTGCCCCAGGGGCTGGGATGGGGGGTGGGACTGGGAGCACCGGGACACTGCCCCAGGGGCTGGGATGGGGGGTGGGACGGGGAGCACCGGGACACTGCCCCAGGGGCTGGGATGGGGGGGGGCGGGGAGCACCGGGACACTGCCCCAGGGGCTGGGATGGGGGGCGGGGAGCACCGGGACACTGCCCCAGGGGCTGGGATGGGGGGGGTGGGGAGCACCGGGACACTGCCCCAGGGGCTGGGATGGGGGGGGCGGGGAGCACCGGGACACTGCCCCAGGGGCTGGGATGGGGGGCGGGGAGCACCGGGACACTGCCCCAGGGGCTAGAATCCCGGGCCGGGGAGCACCAGAAGGTCCAGAGTGCGGGTGACCCCGAGGACGTGACACACGGAACCTGCCCACGGCCCTGCCCTCACCTGAGTCCTTGTCCACCTCCGACACTTGTCTGCGGGGAACAGCAGTAGCCTGGTGTCCAGGGGTGAATGTAGGGATTTAAGGTCAGAGCGCTCCCTACAGGTTTGCAGAGGGGGGTTCCCGGGTGGCCGAGGGCACTTCCTAGTCCGTAGTTCCAGGGAGCGGAGGTGTTGTTCCTGTCAGGGCTCCGCTCAGCCTGGCCTTGTCCCTGAAGCGCTGGCCACCTGCTGCGCCACCCATCACCGTCCGCTCGGGGACCCTCTGCTTGAGCACGTCCTCCCAAGAGGTGTCATCAGGCTCCACGGCCTCTGCTCCCGTCTAAGGCCCCATGTCCAACAACGGCCTCTCCGAAAAGTACCGGGACAGGCCACGTCCAATGACAAGCAACGGGCCGTGCCCCCTGGGCGGTTGGGGCCCTGTGGTTGGGGCGCCGAGCGCTCCCGTCGGGCCCATCCTCAGGCCTGAGGCAGGTGCAGGCAACGACCCCTTGGGCCTGGGCACCCTCCGGGGGCAACCGGGAGCAGGGCTGCAAAGGCCTGCCCCGCGGCCTCCTTCCGGACCACTTGGCCAGCCCGCCCCAGGGCCCCCCTCTCCCTGACCCAGGTGGTGGGTGGGACTGCAGCTCACTTTTCCAGCTGCCCCAACCCGCTGTGCTGTCCCCCATCCTGTGCCGGACATGCACCACGGGGTCACACTCACCAGGCCTGTTAGCTGTGCGTGGCCACCTCTGTCTTGTCAGGCACCTGTTTGCTGGGACCCCAAGTCCTAGGGCGCACCTGTTTGCTGGGATCCTGAGTCCTAGGGCTCACCTTTTGCTGGGATCCCAAGTCCTAAGGTGCACCTGTTTGCTGGGATCCCGAGTCCTAGGGCGCACCTGTTTGCTGGGATCCCAAGTCCTAAGGTGCACCTGTTTGCTGGGATCCCAAGTCCCAGGGCACACCTGTTTGCTGGGATCCTAAGTCCTAAGGTGCACCTGTTTGCTGGGATCCCAAGTCCCAGGGTGCACGTAAGGCCACCTGCACAGTGTCTGCGGTGCGGGAAGGGCTCGGTCCAGGTCGCTGAGCGGTCCAGACCTCGAGCCCTACCACAGTGGGCCTGTTTCCTGGGTGAGAGCAGGTGTATTGGGGAGGGGGGACGAATGACTGTTTAAATCCTGGACATGTAGGGCTGAAAGGAAACAGGTAGGACAGCTGGGCGCCCCTTCCCGCGGCGAGGTTCAGGGAACAGTAACGGAGGTAACTTATGGAAGGCCTTCTGCGTTCCAGGCATATTCACAGACCTCATTTCTCTCATATCCCAGAATAACCTTGTGACACAGACGCTAGTGTCACCACTTTAGAGCCGACAAAATAAGGGTCGGAGGTCACGCGACACGTTTAAAGTCCCAGCTGGCAGCTAATCGAGGGGGATGCAAATCCAGAGCCTCTAGCTCTTGTGCCCTTGGATTTTCCAGAACACACACTGCTGGTTTTCCTTTAGAGTCCCAAAGCCAGGGTGGGGACCTGAGTCTCGATTCGAGGTGTGATCCCACTGCCCCAAGTCACCTCATCTCCGACATGAGGCATTGGCAGCCATACAAGGGCGTAGGAGGCAACTGCTCCAGAGCAAACTGCAACCAGAGGCGCCTTGTTTAGCCCATCACGGCGTGGGGTGCGCCACCCGCGGATCCCGCGGAGTCCCGCAAGTCCTCAGCAGCCGGGAGGATGACCACGTAGGTCCTCAAGGGATAAGGGATCATAATAAAAACCAGCAGCCATGTGGCAGAGTCCACGGGAAGAGGAAGAGGAGCCAAAGTCCCCCGGCCGCACACATCGTCCCCCTTCACCGCAGCAACAGCGCTTTGGGCCGACACGGCCCAGGTCCAAGCAAGGCAGGCAGCGGTCACTTCACAAGGCAGGACGCAGCCTGGCCTCGAACCCTGCTCACACCCGGTGCCGTGTCCCTGGGAGGGTCTCTAAAACCCCCTGCGTCTCAACTCCCAGTCTTTCTCGTACAATAGAAGGTGCCAGGAATGCCTTCCCATGCCTTTTTTAAAAGGCAGATGTTCCAACCTGGAAAGACAGAGGGGCACGGGGAAGCAGGGAGACCCAAAGCCACGAAAGGGGGATCCCTGGGTGGCTCAGCGGTTAGCACCTGCCTTTGGCCCAGGGTGTGATCCTCGAGCCCCGGGATCGAGTTCCGCGTCGGGCTCCCAGCATGGAGCCTGCTTCTCCCTCCTCCTCTCTCTCTCTCTCTCTCTCTCTCTGTGTCTCCCATGAATAAATAAAATCTTAAAAAAAAAAAAAAAAAGCCACGAAAGACATAGTTCACAATCTACCTATTGACAACCCCTGGTAAACTCCCTTACAGTACAGCTATTAAAGCTTCGAAGAAGTAAAGACAAAGATGTCCTTGACATGCTAAGTATCTAAGACTTTGTCACCTTAATAGATTGCATTTCAAGAAAGGCTTAAAAATGTATTTTTTAGAGGTTTAGAGGTTATTTTTTTATTCACAGAGGTTTCATGGAGCATCAGTGGAAGGTCACTAGACCTTCACCAGGTGTGTTGACGATGGATGTGCCTGGAGCCACATTAATGCAGAAATTCATTTTTTCAGAAGGTAAGCAGAGGTTTCTTTTCTTTTTCTCATTAAATGCCTTATATTTCCATTTAAACTAAAAGTTCAGGTAAGTAGTAAATATGGTTTTATGTTTAAATTTCAGTAGTCTATATTAAACTAAATGGAAATTTTATCACAGGTATAAATCTTGATTATGGACTGTTCTGGATAACCTTCTGTTCACGCCAACCTCTTAAATTCTTCTTCTGAGGCACAGTCAGCATATCCTTCACTCTTTGTCCTTCTCCTTCTCCTCCCCTCCCTCCCCTCTGTACTCTCTCAGGGCTCCGGCACCTCAGCTGTCCATCCCACTCCCTCACTCCCATTCCCTCAATTCCTTTGATTTAGTATCAAAACCACAAATTTTTTCTCAGTTGCTCTGGAATAGGTATTTTTTCTTTGACTTACTTTTTGATCCTTTGCTATTTGTTTTATTGTCATCTTGTGCTTATATTAGGAACAGAGGAATATAAAAACTTTAAATTTCACCAATACTTGGGAGACTTTTCCCTGATGGTTGGAGATAACGTTTTCTTGGATCACAATTTTCAATGACTTCAGTTACTGATAACAGACTTGCCTTATAGGTTCCTGGCAACGAGTTAAAAATACTGATTTGTGGGGCACCCGGGTGGCTCAGCAGTTGAGCGTCTACCTTCGTTTGGCTCAGGGTGTGATCCCGGGGTCCTGGGATCGAGTCCCACATCGGGCTCCCTGCAGGGAGCCTGCTTCTCCCTCTGCCTGTTGTGTCTCTGGCTCTCTCTGTGTGTCTCTCATGAATAAATAAAAAAAATCTTAAAAAAAAATTGATTTGTGAAGTTAGAAAACACAAATCTTAAAAAAGAACAGAAAAACAAAACAGGCAACTTTCTTAATACGAAACTAAATAGATAAAAATCACGGACAATGTGAAACAAATAATATACAAACTTTTATTCAAAGATATTCAAGAAAGACATGTTTTGGTCATTTTAAAGTGAGATTAATTGAAGATCTCAGAAAAACTGTATTTGATCAACACACATGGCTACGCACAGAAAGTTCTCTCTTCTGTTAATAGCAGCTAAATTTATACACACAGAAAAAATTCTTAAGACCATGCAAATTCAGTTGAATTCCATACATTCATTATATTCATCAAAAACCTGCAATAATGTTCATGCCAAAGTGTTACGTTAAGAAAAAAATTAAAGATACACACCAAAACATGACCAAGATTAAACTAAAGAAAATAATAAATAAGCATAATTTATATTTTATTTAAAAAAGTTTGGCATCACACATATTCAAGTGTGTTACACCGTGTTCATTCCTCAGAAGTGGCATTTTAAAGTGTTAAGCATTGTTAAATATCAAAAAATACAACTCTGTTTTACAATGTAGTACTGGCATAATTCAAAGTACTGTGCCAATTATAAATAGTATAATCAAGTTTCAAACATCTTTTCAAACATATTTAAAGGAAAGCGTATAGACACACATTTATATGCACACAATTTGTTATACTCATGTAATCAAAGATATTTTATAAAAGCAAACAGTTTTATCCCTCAGCTAGTTTGTATACTTACATAGATTTTAATACCTGTTCAAAGATTTTCAGTTCCTGTGCATACAGATTTTTCAGGAGAAGGAATAAAGATAAAATTTAATTTTACAAGAACACACATTACTTTATCTTCCTTCACAAAGTAATCCATAGTCACTCAAGGTTGGTAAGAACTAGTCTTTAAGAAAGCAGCTGTTGTCTAAAGACTACAGAGTAAGTACCGCAGTCCCGGTTTCTTATTAAAATTCAGTCAGCTGCTGCTCATTGCAGAAAAAGCCTACGCAGTGCTTCTACCAAAAATAATCTTCAGTATCTGAGGCCTATTAAGGCAGCCGATCTGATCTTCTGCTGAGACTTAAAGAGCAGCCACAAGTGGAGAAGTGCTAGACTCTGAGTCGCTTCAGAAATATGTGGTGAAGCCTGCTTCTCATGTATAAATATGCCAAAAATGTCCTTCCGGCTCATAATGGTTTATCAATAACTGTGACCCCTGAGCAGAGAAACGAAGAAATACAATAGAAGTCACAGGCAACATCCTGTACCTCTGAGAAAAGACTATGTTCTCTATTATTGGAACAAGAGGGACTGAATGAATCATGGTGTTTCAAGATCTCTTTCTTCAATTTGAATACTACTGTCATTTTAACCTAAATGACACAGAAACCTCTGCTCATTATGGACCAGAACTGCATCAGACTCCTTAAATCCAGAACTCGTCTTTAAGGAGCTGTGTTTTTAATCAGGAAATATCAAAATCCACCTAATATTCAAAGGGACACAAACCTTTTGTGGGGGATGGGTATTTTCATTATCTTGATTGTGATGATGGGTTCACAGGTATATACAAATGTCAAAAGTAATAAAATCATACACTTTAAATATACATTATTCATTCTATGTCAGTTCTATCTCAATAAAGCCATCAAAAAAATTTCACCTGAGTTTGAGCCATGTTATTCTGGGAGCCTACTATTTATAGTTCTTCCACTAGGTGTTGTTTTGCATGATACATAAACAACAGTGATGGTTAATTAATCTAAAACTCTTTTCTCTCCACTCCTGGGCCAATATTAGAATGAATATTAGAATTTAAAGCAACAGAATAATCATCAGAATAATACGCAACATACAATTTTAAAGACTCATCATTACATTTATTAAAGCTTATTACCTTTTATTTCTCTTCTCAAGAGAATGGACCAAAAATGGTATTTTATAATCCACCCAGTGCTATGCTTAACTAAAACAATTACTCCACGGTCTCACTATGTACTATCATATGGCACCTGCTAGGGCAGATACTGAAGTAGTCATATTTCTTGGACATCTGAGTAATGAAAGCCTTGCCACACAGTAAACTCCACTCGACTATATACAGATTTTAGCCATATTAAATTTTATAATATGATTCTGCACTGGAAAGGTTTGGAATTTTTTAATCAAATGACTGTAGAATAATAAAACAATACCAGTGCTTTATTTTAGAATATACACGTCCAGTATTATTTTGAGAATAAGAAACATACTTTGCGAAAATTCTTCTTAGAACATTCTTAATATAAAAATCATGATAATTTTTTTCATCATCTACTAGAAGATTGTAAGAAAGTTAGACAATTACCTGCGTAACTTCTCCCTGTGCTCATACAAGATGACACAACCGTCCATTTATCAGTCGTTGGATTATAATATTCTACTGATGCCAAGTTACAGGAACCATCATCTCCGCCAACTACATATAACAGACCATTAACTGCACAAACTCCTTTAAAAAAAAATAAGGCGGAGAGAAAACAATTATTTAAAAAATTTGGGTAAACATAAATATCCCTATATGTACTTGGTGAGGTGATCCAGAGACACTTACTTCCTTGAAAAGAGGCAAGAAGAGAAGACGGTGAACATGAAAACAATTCCCTTTATGTTTGAGAGTCTAATACCACTTCTGAGCTCCCGCTCGTTCCATTTATGCAGGAGTTTTATATGGGCATTGTTTCAATTAATCTTCAGAATAACCTTACTTTATAGGTCAGAAACTATTTTAATTTTTATTTTGTCAAAAAGAAAAAAGTTAAAGGTCAAAAGGTTTAACTATCCCAAAGTAGCTTCTTATGGAATCCTAAAGAAAAAATATATATTGGTAAAAGGTAAAAAACAATTCTGAATTCTGAAAGGATACTGAATGGTTAGGTATTTTTATATCTTGTAAAAGGAGAGAAAAGCATTATTTATTAATTATTACTAGAATAACTCATTTTTTTTGTAAAAATTCAAAACATCTAGGAAAGTATTTATAAAAAAAGATCACCTCTAATTCTATACTTAGAAAAATGACTATCAAAATTCTCATCTCTACTCTTGCTGACTCTTATCTATGCATATATACTCAGATACTTCTTTTTTAACCTTAAGGTTGCTCGTACTACATATAATACTTTATTACCCACCCACTCCCAAACAATATACCTTGGACATTTCCTGAAGTTAATAAATGATTAATGGCTGCTAGTGATTCCATCTATAATACCATAATTTGCCTTTTGCTGATATTAAGTCATTTTCATTTTTTTTCTTATCAATGATGTTGCAATGAACAAGAATCTCTCACATATTTTTTGCAGACTTATGCAACTATTTTTTAAACATAAATTTTTACAAAGAAATTTGAATCAAACAATAAACACCTTGTAAAAGCTCTTTATTTTAATGTGTACTTTAAAAGCATATCTATATATTTTTTCAATGATTTAAACAAGGTTCAGAGCTAACCGGTACCAGAGTGCATCAAAACATCTAGAAGGATACTGCCCACATACGGGTCTTTGTAGTTTTGTAAATGGTCTTGCTAACATAACTAACAGATGCTTGTAGATTTTTAACATAACAAAGTAATGAGTCCAAATCTCAATCCAACATTTAAAAGTGCACTAGCAATACTATCTTCTGTGCTAATGCAATGGATCTTCTCTATACTCAAACTCAACTGTGTTACTATTCTAGTCTCTTGACAAGAAGCAAACATACCATTTTAATGTAGTTCAACTGCTTAAAAAGCAATAGCAAGATGACAGTTCTACAAATTACCACCTTATTCTTTTAGCTAGAAGAAAAGAGCTCATTTTGATTTGAAAACAATAAAACATAGGTAGAGGAAAAAATTCAGACTATTCCAATCTTTAGGAAAATAATGAAAGCTCAAAATGCAAATAAATTTCATAACCCAGCAAGGCACATGAACATGTTACTGTGGCTTATCTAACCTAATATATACTGGGGTCAAGCACTTATTCTATTTAGGGCCCAGATTTGTGGGTTTTACCATGAGACTATCTATAGCCAAGAGATTTTTTTACCTCACCAAATACAATTGATTGGATGAGGGGAAAGGTCCTTGCAGTCCTACATACTTAGTCTCCCTTCATAATCACATTAACTTAATTAGAAATATTTTTTAAAATAAAGAGAAATTACGAAGAGCATTTTGAGAGGGATGGAGAGTGCATCGTACAACATCATACAGTAGTATACAGTGAGTTTGAGAATCATGAGGAACTTATTTTGGACTATGGGAATAATGGCATTTTATTTTATTTTTTATTTTATTTTATGGATTTTATTTATTTGAGAAAGAGAGGCAGTGAGTGAGAGAGAGCATGAGCAGGGACAGGAGGACTGGAGATTGAGGGCCAGAGGGAGAGGGAGAAGCAGACCCCGCACTGAGCAGGGAGCCCCATGCAGAGCTCAATCCCAGGACCCTGGGATCATAACCTGAGCTGAAGGCAGACACTTACTTAACTGACTGAGCCACCCATGTGCCCAAGATAGTGGCATTTTAAAGATGACTAGCATTTCCTGAAAAGACTATTTAGCTATCCTGAATGTATTTTCTGTTTTTATTTCTCTTCCATGGATCTTCTTTTTAAGCAGTTAGTTCCCTAATCTTGAAAACCTCAGCTTTCTTAAAATTGCTTTCAACAGCACCTGGGTGACTCAGTCGAATAAGCATCTAACTCCTGGTTTTGGCGCAGGTCATGATCTCAGGGTCTTAGAATTGAGCCCCATGTCGGGCTCTGCACTCAGCGGAGAGTCTGCTTGAGGGTTTCTCTCTCTCTCTCTGCCCCTCCCACTGCTCGTGTTCTCTCTCTAAAATAAAGAAGTCTTTTTAAAAAATTACTTGTTGTTGATGTTGCTATTTTAGCTTTTCCAATTTTAGAAATCATGAACTATATTAAATTAGGGTAAGCTTCAAGCTTCAGATTCAGATAAACAACTAGCTTTTAACCTGGCATAAATATTTACTCAACTAGACTAAATTTCCTGAGAATTGGACCTCTAGTACATGGTACATGATATGCACTCACAAATATTTGTGATAAGAATGAATGAATTTAAACATCAAATATAGAGGGCTCTTCCTCTAATTTAGTCTCTATATTATCACAAAAAGTAGCCATTATGCCAGGCATTCACTATATAGGATTACTACATAAATTTCAGTCTTTAAAGAGCTAATCTATTAGAAAGTCCAAATCAGTAAAAGAAGAATGAACATATACGGCAATACCAGTAAAACGCAGAATACAAATCAGTATAAATTTCATAATCGTAAGATAGACAGATACCTGCATTTCTTCTGCACATGTTCATATCTGCAACCTGTCTCCATGTGTTGGTGGTGGGATCATACACTTCAACGCTTTTTCGTACTAAAGGACCATCATGACCCCCAACAGCATACAATAAATTGTTTAACACACCAACACCTATAAAACACAGAAAAAAAAGAAACTATAGTAAAAGCGACAAGGAATTTATGACACACTAGGGTTTATTTGAATGACTTGTAAAAGGAAGTCAATATTAAGGCTTACAGTCTAAGAAATGGAAATGAATAGAATTGGCAAATGAGATTCTCAATAAGAACTATTATTCTGAAAAAGGTATGTCCAATAAAATAAAAATACTATTAGGGTGAAACACAGAGAGGGAAAGTCCTTTAACATAATCCTTTGAAAACTTTCATGGTAAAAGCAAACCAGTATGAAAGCACAAAACTGGTAAGGAATGGACACGAAGAGACTCGATTATTAAGTTCAATAAGGACTAAGCACAAAAACTAAAAGGAATGCCAAACAATATAAATAATTAAGTGATACAAGTGGCCTTTAATATTGCACTTAGGCATTTTACAAAGTGATATTTAAATATATCTACCACTACCTGCATAATTCAAAAAAACACTTAACACTTAGTCTCATTAAGATCAGTGTATATATAATATGTTTTCTGGTAATATGAAGAGAAGCCAATGAGTCATTTCACTTGTTTAATTCTTTTCCATCATTTCCGTGCTCCAATTGCTTAAATGAGTTTCCTACATACCGGCTCCACTCCGTCTGGTGCTCATTTCTGCTATATAGGTCCACTCGTTTGTTGTAGCATTATAGCATTCCACTGTGCTAAGACATTGACGCGAAGCTCCATCATACCCCCCTACAGCATAGAGCAAACCTAAACATGGAATCACAAAGAAAGCCAGGTTCATAAGAAGCCATCTTTTTACATCATATTTTCATCCACAGCAGCAATTTCCCTTTTGTTATTGATTTTTATAAACTATGAAGATCTTGCCTAATGGTGATCGGAGGAGCTATCAGACCATATTATGAAGGTCTGCAGGGTGTGTATGAAATTAATTTAACATTTTCATCAATAAATCTGAATGATAAAATAGGAAGTACACTCATTGCGTCCTTGGATAACACTATTTGGTAAGTGAACAACATCGTGGGAAACAGAATTGAGTATGTTGGTAATCTTAGTAAGTCGGGGAAAAATAGTTAAATCAAGACCTAGTAGTACCAGTATATCGTGGAATATTATTTGGCGATAAAAAGAAATGAGGTAGCAGTGAAGGCTCTAACACAGGTGAACCCTGAAAACATTATTTTTTTTTTAAATCTTTTATTTATTTATGATAGTCACAGAGAGAGAGAGAGGCAGAGACATAGGCAGAGGGAGAAGCAGGCTCCATGCACCGGGAGTCCGACGTGGGATTCGATCTTAGGTCTCCAGGATCACGCCCTGGGCCAAAGGCAGGCGCTAAACCGCTGCGCCACCCAGGGATCCCTGAAAACATTATTTTAAATTAGAGAAATCAGTCACAAAAGATCACATACCGTATGATTTCATTAATATGAAATGTCCAAAAATGGGAAATTTATATAGACAGAAAGTAAAGTAGTGGCTACTGAGAGGTCTGGGGAGGATGGAGAGGACAGCCAAGGAGAGTAGGGCTGCTTCTTGTTCTAAAATGAATTGTGGTGATGGGTGCACACTGAATTGTACACTTTAAATGGGTGAATTGCACGGCATGTAAATTATATCGCCATAAAGCTGTTTAAAAAGAAAAGTTAGTCAAAGAATTATACCCATAGTGGGGAGGGAGTGAGAACCCACAAATCTGCCAAAGAAATTAAGAAAAAAAAAACCCCACACCTTTAAAAAACAATTGTTAATGCCTTTCTTAAGCTCCATTGGTGGACAAAGCAGGATATAAATAAGTAACCCATGGATGGTAACCCATCCTCTGAAATGTGAAACAGCTTCTCCAGAAGTAAAATTCTGCACGTGTCATTTGATTTGTTCCCTAAACAATGGTTTTAAGATCAGTTAACAGTTTTATATGGGTCATGAAGACAGACAGAGAAAAGAAAGGGGTGAAGAAGAGGACAGAGGGAGAGGAGGATGACAGAAGCGGGCTGGGGGGGGAACGAGGGCTTCACATACATTAGTTTATACAGACCAGCTAATTTTTAAGAAATAAATAAAATTTACAACGGCTATTCCCTTTCTTTTTTAGATGATCATTTCCTTGCCCATTTGGAAAACTGGTATTCAGAGGATTGGAAGGATCACTCCTACCAATCAAGAGGCTACACGTGCCTGGAAATGTTCACCTGAAACAAGGGTCAGCACCCACCTCCGACAACGCCGACGCCCACGCTGCTCCTCCTCGTGTTCATTGGAGCCACGTGAAACCACTCATTAGACTTTATATTATAAGCTTCCACGGATGATAAACCTGAAATAAAGCACAGTGCTCTTCATTTCCTCCTCCCAAAGAATGTGAGGTAAGCGTTCTTTTCTGTGTAGTATCAGGGAGAAACACTTCAGGTCTGTTAAATGGGGCTAAAGTAAAAGAGGAAAATGATGGAATGTAAACATATCAATTACATGACAAACAGGATTAGCCTCTTTGCCGCAGGGCTCCCACCCAGCTGGCACTTCGCTTTTTAAAAGCGGTAAGAGGAGTGACAGTGACGCATAAAGAAGCAAAGTTACATACTTCGTATTCTCAACACTAGTCAACAGAAGTTTTGATGGAGTTTTTAAACTTATCCTTACAATACCTGTTAAAACACTCAAATGTCTCCTGATTTTTTTTTTTAAGATTTTATTTATTTATTCGAGAGAGAGAGAGAGGCAGAGGCACAGGCAGAGGGAGAAGCAGGCTCCATGCAGGGAGCCCAACGTGGGACTCGATCCTGGGGCTCCAGGATCAGGCCCCGGGCCGAAGGCAGACACTCAACTGCTGAGCCACCCAGGGATCCTCTGTCTCCTGAATTTTGTCACAGTTTGTTCCCCAAACGGGACTCTACGTTAATTCTAATGTAAGACAGAAAAGACCAGAAGGAAGTCACCTGTACTGCCATCAAAGCCTCCCACGGCGTATAACAGCCCGTTCAATACGGCGGCCCCCAGAGTGCTTCTGCGGTCTCGCATGTTCGCGACGCTGGTCCACTGATCTTTCACAGGGTCATAGGAATCCACGGTGCGGACTCTCAAGGAGCCGTTAAAGCCACCGACAGCAAAAACCAGCCCGGCCATGTAGACCATCCCTGCAAAAGACAGGCAGCAGTTAGGGACGAACGTGCAACCTAGAGGCTGTGCTCCGGGGAGGCCACGGCTGGTCAGCGCTGAGCTGCTCAGGTGCCTGCTTTCGCACTACGGTGGCACCTGAGTTGGGACGGAGAGCGTACAACCCACAAAGCCTAAAATACTTACTCTCCGGTCCTTGAAGAAGTCTGCAGACCCTGAGCTAGTGAAGAGGTTAGGCAATCCCTGGATGGAGAAGCAACCCGCGAGCCTCTGGGTTTTAATCACCTTCTCACTTTTCCAAGCTTTCTCCTGCGGTTGCCCTGATCTGAGAAGCCCCTCTGATCATCCGCTCCCGGTGAAAGTTCTACATTCCTCGCACCACCCTAGCCTGGAGGGCCTGCCTGTAGCTCCTGAAGCCCCGAGGGCAAATAATAGCTAGACAGTATATTTGGGGTCAGTAATTCATCCGCAGTCTGCATCATTATCATCACTTTAAAGTGTTCAAAGTTTTATTGTTCTTAAATTCTGTAGTGCTTATGTCACTGCTCGGCTTGGGGGCAGGCGCTGTGCCTCAGAGTCCTCTGAATCCAGCTGGGAGATCAGGAATCACCAGTCCTAAGTGCTGACCAGCTCGATGTTTCATATGATGTCATCAGACGAAGCATGTACCACGACCGCTCACTGTCTCGCCCCCTGGTGCTTTATACCCCAGCTCCCAAAACATGTACGGATGCGCAGTCCTTCGTGTGACATGAAGCCTGCCCGGGTTGGCAGCTTTCTATCACAGAAAGGAAAGACTTTCCAGTCCAGGGACTCAATGAGGAAATGAATACTCAAGCTACTTCTTGGTAGATCTCAAGTGTCGGAGGAGAGCTGTGGGCAACAGACAATTCAAGTAGGCAGAGAATTAATGAATGATGAAGAGTAACCCCTGGCCTTCCTGAGTGCCCTGGATGGAGGAAATGTGGTAGATCTCCGGGGAAGGCCTGGGTGGCCAGTGAGCAGTGGACACCGCAGGCAGTATGCTTCAGCAGGAAAATGTCCTATATCCCAAATCACAAGGAACAGTGGGGAGTGTTCCCTGTGGAAATTTGGGCCACTGCAATGTTCATTTTCTTCTCTCTACAACAAAACAAAAATCTATCGTATCTTAGAGACATGTAGTGTGCTAGGGTAGTTCAGGTGACAAGGAAGAAAACGAAAAATGACTCAAGCTATGAGTCCAAACACTCTGGGTAGAGAAGGAGTGAACTAAAAGAGCAGATACTCCCCAAAGTTACCTGGAAGCACACAGAAGTTTGAATAATTTGGCCAGAATTCCATAGTTAAATGGCATCAACTATAATCTGAAGTGGGTGGGGAGGCATACAGTGCTTTCATGAGGGCACGATGAAGGTCAAGCTTACTCATAAACGGTGCACTTCAGAATGGACCCAGTCTAATGACTTATGGTGCAATGAGAAGGAAACTGGATCAGGAATCAGATACGAAGTAAACTAATTATAAATATCATGGAAGGCTCCAACAGTAACAACAAAGATAAAATACCTAAGAATAAACCTGCCAAGAGACATACAGGAGCATATCAAGAAAATGTTAAAAATCTACTGAAGAAAGAAGCAAGTCCCATCACCAGTCATGTAACTAGTCCCATCACATCTTAAATCATAAAACATAAAATCATAAAACAATAATTATAATGATAATTGCTCTGTGTTGATGCCTAAGTAGAATATTTGGAATAAAATCAAGTAAATGTAGAAATTTAGTGTATGATAAAGGCAGCATTTCAAATGAATGGCAACAGCTGGATTAGCCCATATAGTCTTCAGACAACTGGCTACCATTGAAAAAACAAATTCCACATCTTACTTCTTACATCAAAATAAAGTCTAGATGTGTTTCTTTTTTTTTAAGATTTTTAAAATTTATTTACTCATGAGAGACACAGAGAGAGGCAGAGACACAGGCAGAGGGCGAAGCAGGCTCCATGCAGGGAGCCCGATGCGAGACTCGATCCCAGGACCCTGGGATCACACCCTGGGCTGAAGGCTGGCACTAAACCACTGAGCCACCCAGGGATCCCCTAGATGTTTCTGATACAAATATAAAAAGTAAAACAAAGTACTAGAAAAATTCATATGTTAAAAATATAATGTTGTTTCAGGGGAGAAACCTAGCAGATACCATCTTAACCAGGTGATTGAGGTTGACATCACCAGAAATAGTCATAATAACCTCCATCTAATCATGAGGAAACATCACGCCCAAAACTGAGAGACGTTCTTCAGAAGACCTGACCAAAGAATCAAGGGCATGAGAGACAAGGAAAGACTATGACGCTCTTGTAAAGAGCTGAGAGACTAAGCCATATATTTATGGCAAATGCAATGGGGGATTCTGAAACAGAGTAAGGACTTCAATGAAAAACACTCATAAAATATGAAGTCCGTAGTTTAGCTAATAGTAGTATATCAATACTAACTTCTTAATTTTGATAGCTGTATCATAGGTGTGTAAGATGTTATTAAGGAATGACTATATCAGAAACCTTTGTAATAACTTTGCAATTCTTCTTTAACTGCAAAACTATTTCAACATAAAAAGTTCAAAAATAATCTTTTAACTTAAAAAATAAGAAACATATGTGTATGTACACACACACACACACACACACACACACAACAAATAGCTTTAGAGTAAGACTTTTCTATAGAAGAAACAAATCCTTAAGTCCAAAGGCAAAACTCTGATGTACAGGGACCTCATAAAATGGCAAATATTTTACACGGTGAAAATAACACAAGTAAAATCAAGAGAAAAGATTAATACAAATAAATATTCACACCACAAATGATAGACAAAATGCTATTTTCCTTACTATGTATCTGTCAAATCAATAAAATAATAAAAAATGGCAAAAATCAAAAACTAACAATTCAGAAAGACACTGAACCTTCCTCATAATAAAAGTACAAAGTAAGAGGAGATAACATTTTCCACCTACCAGATTGGCAAAAGTCAAAACATTTAATCACGAGGCGTTGTTGGGAATGCAGGGAAACAGGCACCTTCATATTTTACTATTAGTGGTAGCAATAATTGGGGTTTCCTCTTAAGATACCCTTTGAATCAGGAATTAAGTTCTAGAGTTTTATCCCACTAAAATATATTGGCACATGTACATAACGATGTATGCATAAAGGGATTCCCCGCAGCACTGTTTAGAACGTAAGATCAAAAACAATTTTAATGTCTAAATCATAATTAGCAAAAGCTACACTACATCCAGTCCCCAGCCCCAAAATATTAAACAGCTCTTAACCAGTGAGGTACCTCGATGCTGACATGTAACAATCACCAAGACACACTGCCCAAGTACTACCTTCCACTTTGCTACGGGAGCTATGAATTATGAACCCACGTTTGAGTTCCAGGAAGAACCCTCAGAGTTTACAACCGCCTTTCTGATTGAAGTGTTGGCTAAATAAGGTCTATTTCAACAAATATTTATAAAATGCATGCCTGGAAGAAGGCAACTAACCGTGAATTATAGCTAAGTCAGGAATCTCTTAGCATGAAGGGCCCCAACCTAAAGAATCATTTCTCAGCACTTCAGTAAAGGTAACCAGGAAAATATCCAGCAAATTGCTAGCTATGCCACCTCATACTACTAGAACCAGAAAGGTATGTAAAGATGAAGACTGAGTGACTATGCCTAATGATGTCTTGGGGGCATGAATGACACATCGATTTTAATCAAAGCTTTTCTAATAAAGATTCTTCTAATTAATAAGACCTGAACTGGAAGCTCCCAGCGATCCAGCAGCAGAGAAAGGACCACAACGCAATCACGCTTACCTGCCCTACATCTCCTGGAAGGTAGTTCTGCTACTTGGTGCCATCGCTCTTCTTTAAAGTCATAGCATTCCACGCTTCGGATAGCCTTTGGTGCTTGGCCCCCAACTACCACCATCAACTGTAAGGGTAGAAATGTAAGCACTTGAATAAACAACTATGGCATATGGAGGGATTTAAAATGTCTTACAAAGACTTTGATGTGGAGAGTGTTAGGATGAAGATGGTAGGGTGAGCTGGGGAAAAACAACCACCTAATCAACACTTAAGAAACATCAACAAACGGGGCACATGTTAGAACTACAATTCTATTATCTAGCACATTTAGTCAAAAATAAGGATTTCAGAAACTGGAATAAGTTTCTGATCCTTCAAGCAAAAGCAGTATTAAAGCCAAAAAACAGCAGGCAGTCAGCACTGGCAAGGCTGCAATATGTCAGAGGGCTTGCTATAAACTAGACCCTGGCTTTCAGGACCAGGGATTAGGTCTCCACAATCCAGGAGAACAGATAGGAGTGAAATTTATGATAGTGGGTAGGTGAGATGAAAAGGACAGGAAGGTATTAAAAGAAACATGGATAAAGGGGGAAAAAAACTACAGAAAAAGGGAAAGTAACTGAATTAGAGTTCACAAGAGAGCACACATTCCTAGATCTCAAGTAGAGACCTCTTTTGATGCCACACAAATAAACCAACCTAAAGGACAGATAATGGAGATACTAGAAACCATAATGAATGAATGAATGTACAATAGGCTAGTGCTGAGAATAAACAAGGTCTACAAGTTTCTTCAATTCAACTCAATCCCACAACTATTTACTAAATTCCCATCATCTGTATTTGTCCAGAACTGTGCTAGGTGTCATACACATAAGAAATATAAGACATAGTCTCTACCTCCCAAGAGCTTATAGATCTCACTAAGGAGACAAGACCCACGAAGTAATTCAAGAACAATATACAATTATGTATGACCAAAAAGGTATACGATTAGCACAGACATTAATCGCTAATGCTGATCAGAAAATGGAACGCTGCCATAATTTAGTGAAAGCTTCCTGAAGGGGGTGGAACCTCGAGAGACAGATGGAGTTTAGCTGTCACTGGTTTGTCTTTTACGGAGTACAGAGGGGCGCTCTTTGGCAACACTGAAACTACAGCCATCAAACCGGAAGAACATAAAAGTCAATGATACCACGTATGGAAAACTTTAAAGAAAGGCAAGGACCTTGCGGGAAAGATGATGTGATGACAGGAGAAAGCAGATGTTCAAAGGAAACAAATCAAAACAAAAGAAGATGGAATGACTCATACATACAGAAAGGGGAGGTTTGCAACCTTGACTGAGCAATGACCTACCTGTACTCAGAACTACAGAAAGAGAGGAGTATGGAGAAGACATGATTCCCGAATCAGAGTAAAGCCCAAGTTTCCAAAAAGAAGCCTATTTTAGTGTGTTTTTTTTTTTTAAACTGGAGAGTAGAAGGTATTTTAACGGTCTTAACAAGAAGACTGAACAGAGACCAATAACATGATTCTTTTCAGATAATGTTGGTGAAAATAAGTAAAAGGAAGAATTAACGAAGAAAATCTGGAATACTCTCCCCCCTACCACCCAAAGGGGAAAGAGGGCAAGATTGTAAAACCACAGAGGTAGGATCAACAGAACGATCAACCCCGTATCCAGGTGTTTATACATGATAGATCAGCGTTTTAATGTCTAAACACTGCCCGGCAGTTAGGCAACAGTTAACAGAGGCTTGGTTAACATCTCTGAAGATCACTTGAGGAACAAGTCTCTGAAGGGAATACTTTTCAAAAAATCCTTGAGAAATAATACTGATTTATTACATTCCATGAGTCTCAAACTGAATTTCATGCTTTCCATGGAGTAGTTCCCTTCCGCACATCAAAATGAGCTTGGAAGGGAATGCACTACCGAATACAGAGAACAATGCTATTATCTGTCCTATACTCACCCAAGAACAGTAGAATGGGGTGAGGATTTGGGAATCCGAGAGAAGAGAGACAAAGGATGGATAATGGGATATTTATATGAGATCAAGAGACTGCACTAAAAATCACTGTGCTACTAACCAACAAAAGGGGTGATCATGGCTCTGACACCCCAGTGATTTGTAAAAGACATGTGATCTCATCTGAAAACACCAAACTACTTAAGCTAATGTAAAGGAACAGAAAACAGAAACAATTTTTTTTTGTATGGAAAAGTTAAATGTGACATATTTAAGGAAGACAAGGGGTAGGGAGTTAAACAAATTCAAGTAACCATCCTAAAATGTAGATTAAACCTTGTTTTTTCGTTTTCCTCACCTATTAAATATTAGTTAGAAAATGTCTCCTGAAAAATCAAGTTTTATAATTTTCCAATTGGAAATCTCAACGGATAGTGTAAAATATAAAAGAATACATACACGGGAATAATATGATAGCATTTGTTAAAAAACAAAAACACATCCCAAAGTGAAAAAGAAGCAACAAAGTAGAGTAAGCAAACAAAGCTTCTCATTATGATGTCCAGATCCAAGAATGCCTTACACAACCCAATATTGCTTACTGGAAATGCAAAACTAACATCCGAGGTATAAAAAGAATCATTCATGCAAATCTGTGTGAGTCCACAGAATCAGAGCCTAATATAAAAAGTACTAAGTCACTGTCGTGGCAGAAATATTACTGAGACATTACAAAAGTTTCTTTAGCGCTGCTACCACATTTTGTCTGATTTGACTTATCATTACTATGATAAAATGGATCGTTGCTATGAAATATATAACCACGAGAAATTAATCTTTGCTCCATTCTTACCTACCTACTCAGAATTAATCTTGAATATAACCCCTCTAAGATGACACACAGTGCTGCTGAAAGAGCATCCAATGCAAGCATTTTTTCAAAAATATATATAGGTAAATAAATTTTGAGAAGGGATCATGCAAATGCACAGTCAAAGCAACAGTGGAGCTCAGTGCCCCCTGCCATGTCTCCTGCTCCCCTCCCTGGCCACCTGAGAGAGTAGAATGAATGAGAACCTTCACGGATAGTATACCCACCACAAAATAAAAGCTGAAGAATTGAGAAATCCTGAAGTATAGAGTTGGAAGGGCCCCTCCAAAGCCACAACCAGAAAAGCCCAGAAACAATATAACTGAACAGATGAGCACAACTCCAGAAAAAATAAAATACTTGTAGGATTTTACCAAGAACTCTTAAGAAAATTTCCAAAAGTGACATGTTTATTCCAGATATTGGAAGAAAGTTAAGTTTTCACTCTAAAGGTCTTTGCAGCATAAAGACAGCAAAGCTAAAGATGTCAGAAGAGGGAATATATAAGAAGAGTACTTTTACAAATATGGAACGTTTAAAAAAGTATTAAAACAAACTAGTTAGAAGGATGCTGAAAAAACTAGCAGAAAAAGAAATGGTAATTTAAATGGGCTAAGACTATGAACACTTTTTATAAATTTTCTTTTAAAAGAACAAAAACTGACACCAAATAATATGGACAAATATGAAGTGATGTAGACTTAAAAAGATGACTATTTATAAAAGCAGGTAAAAGGGTATTTGGAAATGTAAACATTTATAAAATCAGCAGACCCAGATGGCATGCATACTAAGGTGTTAAGGGAACTAGCTAATGTACTTACTGAGCCACTTACAATTATTTTTGAAAAATCTTGGAGAACTGAGGAGAGATCAGAAAATTTAAAAACGGCAAATACCAATTTTCAAAACAGGGTAGGAAGTGAATGCCTTGTAAATACCTTTTAAGTGATAATAATTCTGAGTAAAAATTTAGAATATTTTGGGAAAAGCATCTGAACCTCTAGGAGACGACAAAATGATGAGTAACACGCAGAGAGATGTTAAAAAAAAATCATACCAAATTTGAATCTATTCGATCCTGAATCTCACAGGATGTTACAGGCCAAATTACTTATTTTTGGCTTAGATAATAAACATAATCTTATGGACTGAAATTTTCCACAAATGGACTATGTCAGCGAGTGGGTATTTCTAGCAAGGTCACCAGGAAGAGTGCTGAGGTCCATTCTAAATTAAAATATTTACTAATGATCTAGAAAAAGGAGTAAATAGCATACTCGGCAAAATACACAGTTGGGTCTAAATTGAGAACTGGTATTAACACTGGGCAGAACAGAAAAACAATACCAATATAGATCTGAAGCAATTAAAAATGTACACTCCAAAAATAAAACTTGAAAAAAAAAAAAACACTAAGTAAAAGCATTAAGTGAAAGAATTTAAAAGACATAATTTAATAGAAAGGACAGAGTGGCAACCAAAGATGACGTAAGAAAACAATGGATAACAGATTAATTCTTATTTCTTAATCCATCATTGCCCCACACGCATACAAGAGCTAAAAACACATACATAAATAAAAGCATTATATTATGGATCATTCTGATTAGACCATATACAAAATGATGCATAACGTGCTGGTCTTCTGGTACCGGGAAGATGGAAAAAGAGCACAAGAAATTGCAAACGGAGATGGAAATGTGGGGTTATTCTGTAAGGAAAATGAAATCAGTAAAACATCAATGGCTTCAACTAAAAAGATAAAAGTAGAGTATGAACTTTCACACAAGGGCAATGGGAATGCTGGCAATCTGGGACGACAGAGGGGAGAGATACCCTGACCTGACTACCAATGATGTGTGCGTCAACTGTCTTGCAGTATACAACAGGGGACAGGGCGGAAGTGAGCCAAATGAGCTGTTCGCCAACCTTAACCCAACAGGTAATTCTGTGAAAACACTCGGTTTTCAATTATTGTCTAAACACACAGCTTACAGAGAAATCTTTCTCTGTAATGTACTCAGATTTTCCTTTCTACTAGAACTAAAGCTAATAGGACCCAGAAAGGACAAAAATCAGTTGCTTTCTGTTCCAGAACAGTGACAACATGCAGTTTATAAAGGTTAAATGAACCGAGCATCCCCCCCCCCCCCCGCCCTTGCCACACACAGGCCCAATAGAGAAGTTGAATTATATACACTACAATGAATTCTCAGGCACATGGAAATTCAGATGAGTAAAAATATCAACAGCCTCTCTATGGGCCTTTCAGATGAAGTAATAACAAGTGTGAACAATAGATCCTACTTTGGGAAGGTTCATGGGTGTCCTCAGTCGGGTCCGGACACTCTTCATTAATATACGCTGCTCCGTTGGCAGCAAATGATACTTCATAGCTTCAATGAGGTAATCTTTGCAAGCACTGCTATTCTTGACCAATGCTTCCTCTTCAACCCTCTGCAGGGAGAAATAAGACATACCCCATGACAGGGACAACTATTTCATGATAAAACTGGTAAAGAAACAGAAGTAAAGAAGAGGGAAAAACAAAACAAAAATCATCCGGTCTGGCTCAGTTGTTTTCCTTACAAAGGAAAGCTTATAAATATCACTAAAAGAAAAATAAATGAAGCCAAAAAAAAAAAAAAACATGCTCAAATATCTGGTCTGCAGAGAAAAATATATGTAAGTAATCAAGAGAAGAGCTGCAATCAAAATTAAATACCTTAACATCAGCTATAGAATAATCTTTAGATAATACACATATTCACCTATTTCTCTCTCTCTCTCTCTCTCTCTCTCTCTCTCTCTCTGGTATATTCACCTATTTCTTGTCTTAAAATATCAAGCCAAAGAGTAAGAAAAAAAATTTAGATAATGAGTCCTTCAGGTGGAGTAGGCAATACTAATAAATTAAAGTCACTTTTCAAACGCAAAAAGGCAAATAAAATATCCAGGAGAGGGATTCAAAGTACTTTATAACATGCCTACACCACAAATAAATCTTGTCCCTGCTATTCCCGACCTCAAATGCAGGACAGGTTTTTTTGTTCATTTTCTTAACAGCGGAGTGCCAATGATTATGCAGATCACACCAAATAATGAGGCTTCAAGAAATCCTAAAATGCTTAGATTGAATCTCTTAATAAAGAATGTTTCCTTGGGATGCCTGGGTGGCTCAGTGGTTGAGCATCTGCCTTCGGCTCGGGTCATGGTGCTGGGGTCCCGGGATCGAGTCCTGCATTGAGCTCCCCGCAGGGAACCTACTTCTCCCTCTGCCTGTGTCTCTGCCTCTCTCAATAGATAAAATCTTTAAAAATAAAATGTCTCCTTAAATAGTTTCAATTATAAGAATGTTGAAATGTTCCTGGCAGGATGCTAATAATAAAAAAAAATAAATTCAAAATTGTTCACAGACTGCTAAAATCCATTTATTTCTACTTACTTCAAATAACCTGGTTTCCCTCAGATTAGAAATAAAGACAGAAACCAAATGCATGTAACAGTAAAACTATGAAGTACAATTAAATAGTATTTGGGTCAAATGTCAAAATTCCATTTCTGCAGGGCAATCAGAAGACGCTATCAACAGGAAAGCAAAGACGATGCAGAGCAGGGACACAGAGTCACAGGTGCATTTATTTATGTGTAAGTGACCATAAGTCCTGCCTACAGAAGCTCTAGAATTTGCTTGCCCACATCAAACATAGGGGGAAGCAAATTTCTAAGAAAGAGGAGTGGCCAAAGAAGGAGCAGCTGCCAAGGGCCACAGGTGCCTCTAAGGTCCTCCGTCCCGTGCCCTGGGCATCTCATTCCGTAGGTCTCACCACTCTCATGCTGTCAGCCCAGTGACAAAGTGCTACGGGATTCACAGGTTTTGCATATGCTTTTACCTGAACTAAATATTCCCGAGGAAGCAAAGGTAACCGCACGTGTTCCATCAGCCGAGCCATAAATTCTTGCCTTACATCCTTGTCATGGTTTACCCAAGCTATTACTGCTTCAAATACCTTGCAGAAAATATGGGGAAAAGAAAAATAAGTAATGAGTTATGTACCAAGGCATCTGAATGAAGGATGATGAGATTACATTTTCTACACAATTCTTGCTAAGACATCCAAGTTTAATACACGGCTCAAATTTTCCAAAATCCTGACCCGTGCTGTACTTAAAAAGCTATTCAGTCCATTTCTTTCTTTTAATTCGGTATTTAGTAAAGTATTTTTTTTTCCCAGCTTGGCTGAAATATAATTGACTGATAACACTGTGTAAGTTTAAGGTGCTCATTTGATATATTTATATATTGCAAAATGATGACCATCCTAGCTTTAGCTAATACCTTCGTCACGTCACATAATTACCGCTTCTTTCCCGTGGTGAGAACATTTAAGATCTACTCTCTTAGCCACTTTCACGTATATAATACAGTTTTGTTAAATATAATCACTGTACTGTACATTCCCCAGAACTTACTCTTTAGAAGTCTGCAGCCTTTCACCAACATCTCCCCTCTTCTTCCATCCTGAACCCCATGTAACCACCACTGTACTCTGTTTCTAGGAGTTCGGTTTAGATTCCACATATAAGTGACCTCATACAGCACTGGTCTTTCCCGGACTTATTTCACTTAGCATAATGCCTTCAAGGCACACCTATGTTGTCACAAATGGCAGTTATTTTTCTCTTTTTTCATGGTTGAATAATATTCCTGTGTGTGTATGTGTATGTATGTGTGTATCGTATTTTTGTTATCCATTCATCCACTGATGGACACTAGGTTGTTTCTAAATCATGGCTATTCACAATAGCCACGATTTAGAAATCTTGATTTAGAAATCAAAGATTTAGAAATCTTTGAATTGGTTTATTGTGAATGCTGCATTGGTTAATGCACATGGGAGCGCAGACGTCTCTTGAAGAATATATCCAGAAGTGGAACTGCTGGATCATATGGTAGTTCTATTTTTAATTTAGCAAGTACCTTCAGCACTTTTATGTATTAAGTGTTCTTCATTTGGTATTTTACTAAGCATTTCACCAAATATATTATCTAATCTCCTTGAATTTAAGTGGTAGCTGTGATAATCTGACAATACATGATCTAATTCACTGTTGATAACCTTCCTAAGATGGTTCTGCTTACCAAGATTTAAGTCTCAAGTCTCTTTGGAATAAAGGGCCCAAAATAATAAAGCAAAGTGATACTGTCGAATGAATATCACATACCCTCATAAACAACTATTTTGGGCTTTTTCTTTAGGTTTAAAAAGAAATGTCAGCCATACACTTCTAAATTAAGTGTCTGCAGAAAAAATTAATTGTCTGCAGAATAAATGAACTCTCTTTTCTCACAATGAAATATATTAAAATCTACTATTTTTGAATAGTAGATTAAAAACAAAATAATAAGGGCATTACAACTTAACAACATACACCTATGAAAACGTTAATGAGCTAATATGAAGACAGTACGTGACTATATAATTTCCTTCCAGACTGATGAATACATAATCCAATAATTTTTAAAGGCTTGTAGAAAGTGCCTGATAATAGGTAGTTGGATTATTAGGAACAAAAAAATATTTCTGTTGATGCCAGGATAGAGCATGAAAGTAAAAAAATAATCTACATTATAATTAACATGCCTCTTTAATTCATTCAGTCAGCAAGTATCTACAAAGTACCTCTATGTGTTGGGTGCTAGAAATAGAGAGGATCCTGTCAATTCTGTCTACTATTTCTCAGCTCTACTCTCTCTTCTCCACCTGTCTCCACCATCCTAGGTCAGACCCTACTGCTCACTGGTATGACCTCAACATCCTCCTCTCTCTGACCCTTGCCCCACTTTGGGTTCAGTCAGCACACTACCACCGTGACGGCTGGTCTCCAAAATGGTCCCTTAATAAACCACATCTCTGAGTATCCACACCTTATGCAGTGAACCCGCCACAGGGACTCTAAGTTGGCCCTGTGTCACCAAAAAAAAAAAAAAAAAAAAAAAAAAAAAAATGCAGCAGAAGCAGTGCTGCGTGACTTCCGAAGCTGGGTCGATAAGAAGCCTTTCAGTTTTCAGTCGGGTCTCTTACAATGCTCATCTGGGGGAAAAGGGATGTCACGCAAGAAGTCTGATTACTTGAGATCACCATGTTATGAGGAGCCCAAACTAGCCCCAAAGAGGGAGGGCAGGGAAGGGGAGAGGGTTAGAGGACAGAAGTGGAAAGAGATACCAACCAATCTGCAGCCCAGGAGCTGGACAAGTGAATGAAGGGAGCCAATGTGGATTTTCTGGACCCACAAGATACCATGTGCAGACCGACTGAAGTTCCAGTATGGCTAATCTGGACATTCAAGGCAACCCAGCTGAAGCCCAGATGCTACAGAGCAGAGATAAGCTGTCCCAATGTGCTGGTCTCTCTAGACCAGTTGGTCTCTCTAGACGTTGCTGGTCTTTCTGGACATTCAAGCCAAGCCAGCTGAAGCCCAGACACTACAGAGCAGAGACAGGCTGTCCCATCGTGCCCTGAGTGAATTCTGCCCACGGAATGGTGAGTATAATAAAGTGGCTATTGTTTTGTGTCACTACATACACTTTGGGGTGGCTTGTTGGGCAGCAGTAGGAAATCCGGACAGCTTTTATGCCATTTCTATTATGTGGGTATTACCACAGCATTCTCCTACCACTAAAACCCTTTAAAGGCTCTTCTTCATCACGAGGATGAAGTCAAGGTTCTCTAAGACAGCTGAGAAGACATTTTACGCCATCTTCCCATCTATCTCCTACCGCTCTGTCAAACATATATATTCTAGACTCTAAACATATTGAACCAACTTAATGCAATTATTCTTTCACACCCTTTTTACATTCACATACTCTACCCCTACCTGGCATGCCCTTCCCACGCCCACTCATCCTGACTTCCCCGGCAAACTCATATACTTTTTTAGAACTTGAGCCAGGCTAACAGCATCCCCAACCCAGGAATGATGAAATGTTCCTACGATACCTTCTGCAGCATTCTGTTAATCATTTATTCATCCCAATGGTTGTCCCTTCAACCTATGGCGTAAAGATTTCTATTTTGTTAACATTTTCGTAGCTGTGACTCTGTGACAGCGTCTGGTCCACATTAGGGACTCAATACGTGTCTGTTAAATATGAATAGCAAAGCAATGTCTTCCCCCTCTCTATATTTCTCAAGCACTAGATGACACATCTAACAACCACTCTTCACATCTTTTTTTTTTTCACATGGTAAATATAATAGTAAATGTGTCTTTTTATGCCCAGGCAGGATGGATAACTTTGAGGAATAAAGCTACAGGTCATACAACCTTAAACGCAAAGCACACAAAGAAAAAAAACAGTTTCACTTTCTCCAAACTCAGTGTGTTCACAAGCTTGTGTGCCCCAATTCCTGAATATAACACCCACCCAAAGAATAAAAGTCACTAACAGAAGATTCTTTCTCCACCAATATGAAAGGTACAGGTGGGGTGTCTGAGTGGCCCAGTCGGTTAAGCAGCCAACTCCTCATTCTGGCTCAGGTCGCGATCGTGGTGTCCTGGGACGGAGGCCCCGCTCGCATCGGGCTCCCTGCTCAGTGGGGAGTCTGCTTCCCCCTCTTCCTCTGCCCCTCCCCTACTGCTGTACACTCTCTCAAATAAATAAAATCTTAAAAAAAAAAAAAAAAGAAAAAGGAATGCTCAGTCTAGAACAAGCTATTACTTTGTTATCCCCGATAATTTCTTCCCACTCACATAATGGTGAAACTACTCTGGTTTGAGAAATATGGCATTTAGGTCGTAATTTTTAGAGGCATCTAACTGTGGGAAGAAACCCAGCACCCAAAAGGACTTGGCTCAGTTTAAGGTGTGCTGGTTCTTGGTGTGGGGGTCGAGTACAAGACTCTAACATCTAGCAATTCAGGGCATTTCCTGTGGCCTGAAGAAACTAATCTGCACAATCAACAAGTCAACTAGTTGAGTCTGTAATAACTTCCAGATCAAAGATCACTGGCTGTTGCTACACACAGAGGGCTACAAAGTTACAAAACAAAGTGAAATAAAGAAAGGAAAAGTAGGGACGCCTGGGTGGCTCAGTGGGTTGAGCCTCTCTGCCTTAGGTTCAGGGTGTGATCCCAGGGTCCTGGGATCGAGTTCTGCATCAGGCTCCCCACAGGGAGCCTGCTTCTCCCTCTGCCTGTGTCTCTGCCTCTCTGTGTGTGTCTCTCGTGAATAAAATAAATAAAATCTTAAAAAAAAAAAAAAAGGAAAAGTACTCCGTCACTATATACCAGAAAGAAAAATGTACTTACCTTCTCTTCCGAGGAAATGGTAAGTTTGTCACTTGAGATTAAGCTGCACACTTGTTCGATGCCGAGATTGAGAAATTCCTCACTAAGTACAACATCTGCAAAATGCTGCTCTGTTGGGAGGTTAAAAATAAAATCCATTAACACCGACATTGTGTTATCCAGCTTCAAACTGCTTCAAAAGGAGGAGGTTTTTCTTAATCTAACCTAAGACTGAGGAAAAACAACTGTATTTCCTCCAGGCAAGAACCAACAAAACCCAAACCAGCTCCTCAGGGGAAGTGGTCTCTACTTCAATAAGAAAGTAGAGGGGATCCCTGGGTGGCGCAGCGGTTTGGCGCCTGCCTTTGGCCCAGGGCGCGATCCTGGAGACCCGGGATCGAATCCCACTCGGGCTCCCGGTGCATGGAGCCTGCTTCTCCCTCTGCCTGTGTCTCTGCCTCTCTCTCTCTCTCTCTCTCTCTCTCTCTCTCTCTGTGACTATCATAAATAAATAAATAAATAAATAAATAAATAAATAAATAAATAAATAAATAAATAAGAAAGTAGAGGCACAGGTAGGAGAGCGGGGTATCCGACAGCTGCCCCGCCTCTGTATTACACGGTGGGGCTTCTGAGTTAACATTGTATTCCTTATATGGTAATAAGATTTTCAGTATTGAAATACGTAAAACCTATTGATGACATAAATCAAGTACATGGTGTTATGGAATCACACCCCTGAACGTAAAACACTTCTAAACCTAATGGAATAAGGAGGGAAACCTGCTTTATTTGAAAACTTTAAACAAAGAAATGTTAAATGCTGCTCAGTCTGAACATATGACCATTATTTAAAAAAAACAAAGTTGATTTATAATATAGATAGCCCTCAATTCTCTGGCAGTTTACCCGGGGACCAAATCATACCATTTTACACCCTCAACTCCTTTCCAGAAACTGGTAAAACCAGTAATTCTTAAAAAAACTACAGAAAGCCTTTTTTTTGATCTCACACATATACCCACAACTCCAAACGGGGGTTGGGAGGGGAACTATTCAAATAATCAATGACTTCACAACTTTAAAAATGAATCATTTACAAAGTAACCTTTCCTGCAAATCCAGCTGCCACTTATAAAGTGTGAGTTCACAGGGAAATGTGTTCAGGCTTCGGAGTCAGACGCACAGAGTCCAATCCCAGCTCCTGTAAAACCTTGGGCAAATTATGTCATTTGTCTGAGCATGGTTTCCTCATCTATAAAACGGGAATAATAACACCTTACCTAATAAGACCACTGTGAGGATTAAAAAACTACAAGTCTATAAAGCACCTAGAACTGTGCATGGTAGAGAGTAAGGACTCAATAATCTAGCTCTTCCTGTACAGTTATCCCTAAGTCCTAAAGCAAAAATTTGCCGGGAAACCTAGATATTTTCTAGGTCTTCCCAATTAACCATATTCTAACAGTCATCTATTAAAAGACGAGGTAAAGACTCACTTCAAATGTGTTTCAAGGTACCATAGAAAGGATCAGCTCAAAAAAAAAAAGAAAGAAAGAAAGGATCAGCTGGCTTCCCCTTCAGAAACACTGCAAAATCTGCATTTACATAAATCCTCTAAGGATTCACTTTAACAAAAGGTTCATCACAAAATGGCTTTAAAAGTGATAAGCAGCCCTAGGATCATGATAAAGTGATGTGGACTTACAAAAATCCAACTGACACAATTTTTGTCTGTTGGAAATGTTTTTTCCTATTATTTTTTTACAGAGGGGTTCAGCAAGCGTGCACGGTCCGCAGGACACACCAAGGTACGAGCAGTTACCATCTGCCGGACGTCCCACCCTGTCACTGGCTCCGCTCCTTACCTGTACTTCTCATCCGTGCGGCTGATTTATTTCACAGCGACAAGTCTGTTCCTCTTAATCCTCTTCACCTATCTCACCCCCCCCCACCACCACCAGTTTGTTCTCCGTATTAAGAGACGGCTTCCAGCTGAGTGTGTGTGTGTGTGTGTGTGTGTGTGTGTGTTACAGGTTCCGTATATAAGCGAAATCCTGTGGTGTTTGTCTTCCCTGAGAAAGGCCCAAACGTGTCGTTGCGAGCGGCAGGACTGCCTGCCTTTCCGTGGCTGACACTGCCGCATCCACACGCTACGGCTCCTCACCGAGTCATCTGTTGATGGGTACTTGGGCCGCCTCTGCATCTTGACTACTGTAAACAACGCTACGATAAACACAGGGTGCATGTGTCTTTCCGAATTACTAGTTTTGGTCTCTTTTAGAATCCCCGCAGTGGAATTAATGGATTATATACTATTTCTATCTTTACCTTTTTTTTTTTTTTTTAAGATTTCATTTATTCATGAGAGACACAGAGAGAGGCAGACACAGGCAGAGGGAGAGCAGGCTCCATGCAGGGAGCCCGATGCGGGACTCGATCTCGGGTCTCCAGGATCACGCCCTGAGCCACCCAGGGATCCCCCTATCTTTAACTTTTTGAGAACCCTCCCCAGTGTTTTCTATAGTGTCTGCACCAGCTTACATGCCCACCAAGAGTGCACCCAAGATCCCTTTTCTCCCTGTCCTTGCTAACACTTGTCCTTTATTTCTTGTCTTTTTGATACTAGCCATTGTGACTGGTGTGAGATGATACCTCATTATGGCTTTGATTTCCCTGATGATTAGTGATGTTGAGCATCTTTTCATGTACCTGTTGGCTGCCCGAGGCCCCTATACCGTCTTTGGAAAAAATGCCTAATCAGGCCCTTTGTCCATTTTTTAATCAAATTGTTTTTTTGGTGTTGAGCTGTAGGAGTTCTTTTTAGATTTTGGATGTTAATCCCTTATAGGATACATTATGCGTCAGTATCTTCTCCCATTTAGTACGTCGTCTTTTCGTTTTTTTGTTTTAGGGCTTCTCTCATGGTTTAAAAGTTTTTATAGTTTGATGTAGTTCCAGTTGTTCACTTTTGCTTTTGTTGCCCAAGGAGACATATCCAGAAAAATGCTGTGAAAGCTGTTGTCGAAGAAAATATTGGTTATGTTTTCTTTTAGGAGTTTAATGGTTTCAGGCCTTACATTTAGGTCTTTAATCCATTTTGAGTTTACTTTTGTGCATGTATAATGAAATGGTCCAGTTTCAGTCTTTTGCATGTACTGTCCAGTTTCCCAGCATCATTTATCGAAGGAACTATCTCTTCCCCATGTATATTCTCACCTCCTTTGTGAGTTTAACCGACCATACCATTCATGGGCTCTCAATTCTGTTCAGTGGTCCATGTGTCAATTTTTATCCCAGTTCCACCCTCTTTTTATTATTATACTTCTGTAATACAGTTTGAAATCAGAAAGTGTAATGCCTTCATTTTTGTTCTCTTAGGATCGCTTTGCCTCTTTGCGGTCTTTCATGATTCCATAAAATTTTTTTTTTTTCTATTTGTTGAACAAAATACCACTGAGATTTTGATAGACATTACACCGAGTCTATAGATGGCTTTGAGCAGCATGGACAGTTTAACAATAGTGATTCTTCTGATTCATGAGCACAGGATATGGTTTATTTGTATCTTTTTCAATTTCTTTCATCTAAGTCTTGTAGTTTTCAGTGTCTAGATTGTTTGCCTCCTTGGTTCAGATTATTCCTTAAGTACGTTATTATTTTTGATGCTATTATAAATGGGATTGTTTTGTTTTTCAGATATTTCATTGTTAGTGTGTAGAACTCAAGTTTGCATGTTAATTTTGCATCCTAGAACTTTACTGAATTTGCTGATTAGTTCTACTAGGTTTTTTATGGGATCTTAGGATTTTCCATATATTTGAAATCATATCATCTGCAAAGACAATTTTACTTCTTCCTTTCTGATTGAATGCCTTTTACTTCTTTCTCTTGCCTGACTGCTCAGCCAGGACTTCCAGGACTATGTTGAACGGGAGTGGTGAGAGTGGGCATCTTTGTCTTGTTCCTGATCTTAAAACTTTTCAGCTTTTCACTGCTGAGTATGAAGTCAACTATGGGTTTGTCATAGATGACCTTTACTATACTAAGGTTTAATATATTAATGTATGTTCCTTCCATACCTGATTTGTTAAGAGTTTCTCGTGGAAGAATGCTGTATTTTGCCAAATGCTTTTTCAGCATCTGAGATGATCACACAGTATTTATCTTTCATTGTATTTATGTGTTGTACCACATTTACTGATTCGCGGATGTTGAACTATCCTTGAATCCTTTGGGTAAATCCCACTTGATCATGGTGTAGGATTCTTCTATGTGCTGCTGAACCCAGTTCGCTAATATTTGGATACGAATTCTTGCATCCATATTCATCAGCAATACTGGACTGTAATCTTCTTTTCTTATAATGTCCTTATCTGGCTTTGGTATCAGTTTTAACTCTGGCCTCACAAAATAAGTTTGGGAGTATTCTTTCCTTTTCTATGTTTTGGAAGAGTGGGAGGATTAGTGTTAATTCTTTAAATGTTTGATAGAATTCATCAGTGAAGCCTCTTGTCCTGGATATTTCTTTTGGGGACCTTTTGGATTACTAATTCAATCTCCTCACTTGCTATTGTTCCGTTCAGATTTTCTGTTACTGCATGATTCAGTGTTGGCAGGCTGCATCTTTCTAGAAATTTATCCATTTCTTCTGGTTATATTAACATATAAGTGCACTTACAAGAGACTACTCTTATGATCTTTATATTTCTGTGGTATAAACTGTAATGTCTCATTTTTCATTTCTGATTTTATTTACTTGAGTCTCCAGTTTTTAATCTAGCTAAAGGTTTCTCAATTTTACCTTTGCAAAAACAACAAACAAAAACAACAACAAAGAAAAACAAAAAAAACTCCAAAAAACAAGCTCTTAATTTTACTGACCTTTTCTATTGTCTTTCTGGTCTCTATTTCACTTATTGCTATTCTGACCTTTGTCATTCCCTTCCTTCTGCTAACACTGGGTTTAGTTTGTTCTTTCTCTAGTGCCTTGAGGTGTAAAATTAGGTTGCTTATTTTGGATCTTTTTTCTTAACAGGCCTTTATCACTGTAAACTTTCCTCTTAGAATTGCCTTTGCATCATCCCATAGATTTTGGTGTGGTATATTTCTCTTCAAGATATTTATTTCCCTTTTGATTTCTTCTTTGACCCACTGGCAGTTCAGAAGTGTATTGTTTAATTTCCTCACACTTGTGAATTTTTTAGTTTCTCCTGTTACTGATTTCTAGCTTCATACCACTGTGCTCAGAAAAGATACCCAAAATGAAGACTTCTTTTGTGATTTATGATCTATCCTGGAGAGCATTCTGTGTGTGCTTGTGGAGAATATGTATTCTGCTCTTGTTGGATGGAATGCTCTATATCAGGTCTATCTGGTCTAAAGTATGGTTCAAGTCCAATGTTTCCTCGTTGATATTCTGTCTAAATGATCTATCCGTTGTTGAAAGTGGATACTGAAGTCTCCCACTATTAAATAATTAAATTAAATAACTGTTGTCTAATTCTCTTTCAATGTCTGTTAGTATTTCTTAATATATTCAGATGCTCCAATGTTGGGTAATATGTATTTATAATTGTTACATCTTCTTGATGAATTGAACCTTTCATCATTATGTAATAATGAATTTTTTATCATTATGTAATAACGTTCTCTGTCTCTACTTCTCATTTTTGGCTCAACATCGTTTGTATGCTATCAATATAGCTATACTTGCTCTCTTCTGGTTTCTACTTGCATGGAATATCTTTTTCCGTCCCTTCACTCTGAGTCCTTAAAGCTAAAGTGAATCTCTGGTAGGCACCATATAGTTTGGTCGTTTTTTTTTAATCCAGCCAGTCACATATGCCTTTTGACTAGAGAATTCAATTCATTTACATTTAGAGTCACTATTGGTAAAACCTTACTAATTCCATGTATTAATTGTTTTCTGGCTGTTTTGCATGTCCTTTGTTCCTTTCTCCCTCTCTTGCTTCTTTCTTTGTGAATTGGTAATTTCCATAGCTGTAGGCTTTATTCTCTTCTCTTTACCTTTTGTACTTATACTGTAGGTTTTTGTTTTGTGGTTACCATGAGACTCACATAAAATTTCTCATAGATATAACAGTCTATTTTACATTGATAAGTATTAAAGTTTAATCTCATACAAAAACTCTACCTTCTACTCCAACAGTTTATGGTTTTGAGGTCATAATTCGCCTTTTTATGATCTTTGAGTCTCCAAAAGCCTCTCTTTTTATATTGTGTATTCACTAACAAATTATTATAGCTATGGTTATTTTTACTATTGTCCTTTAATCTTACGCTAGCGTTAACACAACACCATATTACAGCATGAGTATTCTATGTATGTATGTACATATGTAAATATGTATGTATTTATTTATTAACTCAGAAAGAGTGTGCAAGAGTATGCATTTGAGTGGGGGGTAGAAGGAGAGGGAAGGGGTGAGGAGGAAGCAAACTCCCTACTGAGTGTGGAGCCCAATGCAGGGCTTGATCTCATGACCCTGAGATCATGACCTGAGCCCAAACCAAGAGTCAGATGCTTAAGCAACTGAGCCACTCAGGGTGCCTCTAGGGTATTCTTAATATGACTATATACTTGTCTTTACCAATGTGTTGAATATTTTCATGTGAAAACTATATTTCATTACTAATAATTAGCACCATTTTATTTCAGCCAGAAGAACTCCTCTTAGCATTTCTAAGGCAGGTCTAGTGATGATGAATTCCCTTAGCTTTTTTTGTCTGAGAAAGTATCTCTCCTTTATTTCTGAAGGACAGCTTTGTTAAATTAAGTATTCTTGGTTGGCGGGTCTCTCGCTCTCTCTTTCTCTCTCTCTCGGCACCTTGAAACCCACGAGATATCTCTTAGCCTGTAAGATTTTTGCTGAGAAATCCCCTGGATAGCCTTATGGGAGCTCCCTTCTAAGTTACAAGCTTTTCTCTCCTCTCTTGTTGCTTCTAAGATTATCTCTTTGTCTTGGATTTTTTACTGTTTTATTATAATGTGTCTTAGAGAAAATTTCTTTTAAGTTGATTTTGTTTAGTGGCCTATACAAGCTTCATGAACGTAGATATCCAAATCTTCACCCAGATTGGGTAGTTCTCAGCTCTTATCTTTTTAAATAAGCTTTCTGTCCCCTTCGTCCTTTCTTCTTCTAGAACTCCAGTAATTCACCAGTTGGTCCTTTTGATGGTACCTCCTAGATCACAAAGCTTTCCTTCACTCTTTTTCATTCTTTTTTCTCCTGTTCTCTTCAGACAGTTCTAAACTTCCTGTCTTCAACCTCCCTGATTCTTTCTTCTGCTTGATCAAGTCTGTTGTTGATCCTCTCCACTGCATTTTTCATTTCTTTCATTGGATTTTTCATCTCCAAAATTTGTTTGGTTCTTTTCTATGATTTCTCTGTGTTAAACTTCTCATTTTATTCATGTATTGTCTTCCTGAAATCACCAAATTATTGGTGTTTTCTTGTAGCTCATTGAGTTTTCTTAAAATAGCTATTTTGAATTCTGTATCAGGAAACTTAAGCGCATCTTGATGTTTTGGGGTTTGGTTATGGGAAAATTACTGTGATCTTTTAGTGGTGCCAAGTTACCTTGATTTTTCATGTTTCTTGGAGTTGTGTGCTGCTGTCTCTGCATTTGAAGCAGCGGTCATCTCCTTCAGTCTTTAATGTCTTCAGGGAAGTAATACCTTCTTTCAGCCCTACTCGAGATTCTGAGGATTTCTTAGACTTTCTATGGATACATCTGCTCTAAGCTTCTTATTCCCTTCTGTAGAAGAAATCTTAAGCTTGTATGCCAGTCTTTATCCTGCAACACACCAAGGTGAGTGCTGACAGCCTCTCTTTTGTTTTCTCAAAGGTGGTGCTACAGCTGAAGTTTGTGGCCTCTCCCTGTCCCACGGATTTGGACCTGCTGCACGTGCTTATTTGTCATCTTCCAAAACTCACTCTTGCCACTTCCTACAAAAGCAGAAACAGAAAACTGGCCACACTGTGAGGGTGGGGGGCACAGCACACAGGGGATGGAGGTGCCCATAGGCCTACTGAGAGGATCCAAGAGAGAGGCTTTCCCAGCAGCTACTGGGCAGGCTTCTTGATGAAAATCTACCACACAGTTAGTAGGAACTATGTCCCATGTATGTCCTCAGAAAGTGCTATGTACCACTTTCCCAGACTTTCTGCCTCCTAGTCTGGATCTCCAGATTTAGTACTCTGAATAGGGCCAGAAAGAAATGGTCACTTTCAGCAGCATTTACACAGCTGGGGAATCTGGGTGCTCACTCACACACACTCTCTTTTCTGCACTAAAAGAATCGCAGACTGAGGAAACTCTCTCTTGGCCCTGTGCTGTACTGCCTTAGGGAAGGGGTGATGTGGGTAAAGTCAAACTGTTCTGATCCACTCTAATGTATCCAAACCTTTTTTTTCCTCTGATAAGTACTGGCTCTTCTCCTCTGGAGACCTGGACTTCAAAGGCTCTTTTGTCCACAGATGACTGTCTAGGTCAATGTTCTCCAGCGGCTCCTTGACTGCAGTCAAGAAAGGCTAGAACTGGCTCATGGGTTACTTTAGAGTCAAAGCCAGGACAGAGGTCTGTCTGCCTATTATGGAATGCACAAGTGGGCAAGACTCCCTCCGGATCCCTTGGTGTACGGTACTGGATCCCACAGGTCCCACAAAAGGCACTCTGTTCATGGATGGATACACAATACTTGTTGGAGATGGTGGGGCAAAAATGAGGAATGTCTTATGCTACCATGATTAAAAACAAATATTTCCCCAATTAGAAAGAAAAGTGTTGCTATAGACAATCAATTCATTTTATTGTTTTGAGTTCAGTGGACAAATGCTGTCCTAAGTAAGAAAAAAAAAATGGTTTACCCTCTGTGGCTTAGGTCACTGCCCTCCGCTGCTGGCCTTCATACCAAACTTCTTTAGGGCAGATCTTAATACAGAAGCCTCTGCATTTTGATGCACATCACATATTTATCTGTTGCAACACAGCCTCTGGCCCACCCTTCCCCTGTTTTGTTCTTTGGAAGTCCTTTTCTTGGGATTAAAACTTCTTAAGCCCTGCATAGTGTTGCAGTCTCTCCCAGTTTGGATTCTAGAATACTTTTTTCTAAACTTTATTTTTTAAGCTTTTATGTTTTTTAAGTAATCTTTACACCCAAAGTGGGGCTCAGACTTACAACCCCGAGATCAAGAGTACATGCTGTACCAACTGAGCCAGGGAGGCACCCTTATAATCTTTTTAACCAGTCTGTCTCCATTAGCTCTCTAAAATTGGGCATTATCTATGGTCCTGCCTGCCCTGAGCCCTCTTTTCATTTTCTGCTTGTTCTCCCTGAAGCATTCCATCCCATTTGTGTGTCCCCAGTTATATTTAACTAGCACCCCATATGGATGCTCCCAGATTCAACCTCTCTCCCAAATCTCAATATATGAATCTTCAGCTCTTAGTCTCCACATGACCTGGTTAACCATCATGGCTCTTTCAAACAGACAGACCCACCCCCAACCACACACCCAGCAACACATACAAGCAGTCCTTTAAAACCTTCACATGATTCACCACTTTAGGCCACTTACCTTGGCTCTACTATCTGAATTTTTCTTCATTGTGAATTTTCCCACTCCTTGCCTGCATACTTGGCAAAGATTATCTGGCTGAGTCTGATTATCTCCTCAAAATAAATCAAGGTCTTCCAATGGCCTGCTGTCTTTGCCTACTGCTAATAAACTTGCCCAGTTGGAGAACTTCTAAAATTGATAGTGTACTCCACTGCTCATTCTCCTTCAAGCAATCAAGACTGAGACCCACCTACACCTCAAAGAGTGTTAGTACCTTTCTCTGGACACCTGCTTGCCCTCCTGTCCTTTGGTGTCTTTTTTTTTTTTTAATTTTCATTTATTTATGATAGTCACAGAGAGAGAGAGAGAGAGAGAGAGAGAGAGGCAGAGACACAGGCAGAGGGAGAAGCAGGCTCCATGCACCGGGAGCCTGACGTGGGATTCGATCCCGGGTCTCCAGGATCGCGCCCTGGGCCAAAGGCAGGCGCTAAACCGCTGCGCCACCCAGGGATCCCAGGTGTCTTAATGGCTCTAGTATCCACATTCCAAGGCTAAGTGAAACCTCAGTCGATTCCTTATTCCCTGTCCTCTCCTTGTTTATTGCGGTAAAACACATAACATAAAATTTACCATCTTTACCTTTTTTAAGTATACAGTTCAGAAGTTTTAAGCAAACTCACATTGCTGTGAAAGCAATCTCCAGAACTACTTCATCTTGCAAATGCGAAACTCCATACTCATTATAGAACTCCCCTTTTCCCCCTCCTACATTCCTTCCTCTCCTTAAACCCTAAAATAAATTCTTTCACAAATCCTGTGGATTTTTTTTCTGTAATGCCAGAGGAAATCATAAGATTTAGTGGTATAAGGGATCTGAAAGGTCCCCTGACACAGCTTTTATGTCAGAGTAACTTCTAAAATTTTCATATTCAATGGCTATCTGGTACATTTTGTGCACATCAACAGGCAGCAAGGCAGTCACACCATTCCTGAACACTTACTATAAGTGGAAATTCTGCTTTATGTTGCACTAAAACCTTCCTCCCTCTTATTTTGTAACACTGATGCCACCTCTGCCCAGATTAATCTCTCTCCATGCATGAAGTTCCTTCAAGCTTTTACAGAGCTTTGTATTCTCCTAAATTTTCTTCCTATAGTTTATAAATTCCTAAGTCTTCTGACCATTCCTTGTATAATATCGTTTCATGTCTTCACCATCATCCTATCTCCAAATTCAGGGCTTCCATTTGTCAGTCTCTCCCAAAACATGTAACCTGAAAATGAACTTGATTTCACAGATCTAGTCTGACCCAGGAAGAAGAGAATGAGATAATCACATCTTTCTAGACACAGTTACGATATTGTTCTTGAGTACACTATCAGCTAAGACTCTAAGATCTTTGGATTGGTTTGACTAATACAAGCCTGATACCTGTCACAAAGCCAAGATAAGAAATTCTTCCTTTTTACTGAGTGATTTCCTATTTAGTTTACTGCACCTCAGGAAGGTACAGAACAAATTAACAGCTACTGCACACTGGCAGTAAAAACACACACCAGGGGATCCCCAAGTGGCTCAGCGGTTTAGCGCCTGCCTTCAGCCCAGGGCATGATCCTGGGGTCCCAGGATCGGGTCCCACATCAGGCTCCCCGCATGGAGCCTGCTTCTCCCTCTGCCTATGTCTCTGCTTCTCTCTCTCTGTCTCTCTCATGAATTAAAAAAAAAAAAAAAAAAAACACAACACGCACACACCAAATGCACTTACAACATATTTACTCAAAATGTAATGCTAAAGAGCAGATCATGTCAGAGTTCAGTCTGTTTCCTCTACTCATACCCGGGGTTACTTCCCATATCCCCAGTCTGGCTTCAATCACCTCCTCTTTACCTTCAACTATGGTTTCTAATCCTTTCATTCGCACGTTGACAGATTATTCTGTTTATGGCACAGAGTTTTCACTGTGACTTCAGTAACTTGCCTTTACTAGTTTGCCACTGCTGCTGAGCAAAGCTAACCTGGTTATGCTGGCATTCAATAATCAGTTCCTTTTCTCTGAACAAATCCCATAACTGAAGTAGGGCATAATTCCCAGTAGTAGAGACTATATCATGAATGTGCAATACATATTAAACACATATATGTATATTTTAAAAAGATCTATTTATTTATTCATGAGAGACACAGAGAGAGAGGCAGAGACACAGGCAGAGGGAGGGGCAGGCTCCTCATGGGGAGACTCATGTGGGACTCGATCTTGAATCCCAGGATCACGCCCTGAGCCAAAGGCAGGTGCTCAACCACTGAGCCACCCAGGCATCCCTAAACACTTATATTGTGACAATATATGTTAATATATTACACATATATTGAACCTATATGATGTACACATATATTCTTCCCTATATATAAGGATTCTCTTCACTCTCTAGGACAGCTGAGCTTTCCTGTTTGCTTCCCTTCTGCAACTAAAATAAGATTATCAAAAAATGAAAGGACTGTCTCTCCTTTTTTCCTAAGGATTGGTCACACCAGGTCTACTGGGCTCTGGTCCCTCATCCTAAATTAAGTCCAATGGAATCAATAATAAAAGTCTAAAGTTTTGCCTTTTCAGTTTTACACCTAGTGATAAGCTACAAAGTACCCTTTTTGTTTGATTTCTCAACACCCAATACCTTTTTGATCAAAATTAAGTGCCATGAAGATTCCTATAATTCCTCTATATTCCATGTAGTACAGAATTCCATCTGAGAAATGAGGGTAAGTACCTGGATAACAACAGCACTTTAGACCCACAAACAGCTCATCCCTGAGAGACAGAGTGTTTTTGGGAAAATAAAAATCTAACTTCCAGAACAGTCTGGGACTATTAAAATGCATTGAAACTAGTAGGTTCAGTTTTTAAACTCCTCTATATTTTTATCCGGAGAAAATGCTAAAAAACAAAGGTATTTGTGATTTGGGAAACTGTTAAAATACGGGCACCACTCAAAACACATGGGAAGTAAAAGCACCCACAAGCCGGCATTAGCCAAACAAGTCTATACAACTTGGAATTAGGTGTGAAATTTTTCTTCTGTAGGCATGAAGCAAAAATAATCTCATATTCCTTTTTAGCTAAGAAAATGCTCATTCAAGAGCATTACAAAGGCTGATCAGTCCAGAACACCATGCCTCAACACGCAGATCATTTAACCTGGCTGGTCTGTCACCCTCAACTGCCTCCCATTTGGAGAACATATTGCTACATGCCCGATGAAGTGGCGTGGGCCGGCGTGGGCCGGCGAGGGCCCGGCGTGGCAGGCTGTGACCGCCAGCATCAGCTGGCGGAGAGCCAAGGATGGTGACAGGGACAGAATGACCATCTGAACCATCCCAGTGGGTTGGGGGAGTAGGCCCCTGAGGAAGTTTGCCCCCAACACGCAGGTGTCAGGGGAAAGCAACATTTCACTTAAGACCTAGGGAGAGGGGACTCACGTGAAACGTGAAAACAACTGGGCATATAAAAAAGTATGGTCATTGTGCCAGGATTGTGGAAAGGCTAAAAGGAGGGCCACGCAGGCCAAGGTGCAAATAGACAACAGGGTTAAGAGCAAGAGGAGGGCGAAAAAGAAACTCAAAGTATGTCAGTGACTGGAGAAGACTTCTTTGCAGGTTTTCCTTTACTGAGGAACGCCGAGTGTTCGCCGATCCCAGAATTTCAGCTGGAACACTGGCTTGAAAATCGTACTGCAAATCTCCCCAGAGATCACCAAGAACTGATGCAAGTAGCTTCGCAAATTTTTAGTGTGGGGAGAGGTGAGATGAAGGAATGATGAAAAATCTAAATCTATTGTTTCCTTACATCTGTTTGAAATTCTTACAGTTCTACAACCAGCAACTTTCGTCACCACAGAAGGCTAAATAAAATTCTTATTTCGAGTTAAAATTAAAATCTAACTTCCAGAACAGTCTGGGACTATTAAAATGCATTGAAACTAGTAGGTTCAGTTTTTAACTCCTCTATATTTTTATCCGGGAGAAAATGCTAAAAACAAAGGTATTTGTGATTTGGGAAACTGTTAAAATACGGGCACCACTCAAAACACATGGGAAGTAAAAGCACCCACGAGCCGGCATTAGCCAAACAAGTCTATACAACTTGGAATTAGGTGTGAAATTTTTCTTCTGTAGGCATGAAGCAAAAATAATCTCATATTCCTTTTTAGCTAAGAAAATGCTCATTCAAGAGCATTACAAAGGCTGATCAGTCCAGAACACCATGCCTCAACACGCAGATCATTTAACCTGGCTGGTCTGTCACCCTCAACTGCCTCCCATTTGGAGAACATATTGCTACATGCCCCGATGAAGTGGCGTGGGCCGGCGTGGGCCGGCGAGGGCCGGCGTGGCAGGCTGTGACCGCCAGCATCAGCTGCTGAAGCCACGGAGTGTAGCAGGGCAAGCAGCAAGGATTTACACCCTCCCTGTTCAGACTTTCTACCCTGCCCACTAGTTTCTCACATTTTTACTTTCTTTAGAAATGTGGTATTAGGGCAGCCCGGGTGGCCTTCAGCCCAGGGCGTGATCCTGGAGTCCTGGGATCAAGTCCTGTGTCAGGCTCCCCTCATGGAGCCTGCTTCTCCCTCTGCCTGGGTCTCTGTCTCTCTCTCTCTCTCTCTGTGTCTCTAATGAATGAATAAATAAAATCTTTTTTAAAAAATGTGATATTATGAAAAATAAGCATGAGTTCATAGAAGAGATTTCCATGGAACACCTTAATTCTTTCATCACACCTGTACAATTTAATTTATTCTAATTAACACCAGAGAACTCATTTCCACTCTGCAGGAGAAACCAATGGGGCAGATCTTATGTCCAGAATCTCTGTGAGTTTCCAAAGGACAGGAGTGCTCCAGCCTCTGAAGTACAGGGATGCTTGGGATCCGAAAGTACCCTAAGGTGAAGCGAGCCCTCTTTCCTTCCCCATCCTCTCTCTCTGTCGGCTCCCTTCTCTCCTTCCTTCTTTCCATGTCTGTCTGTCTGTCTGTCTGTCTGAACCCCTTCTATTGCTCTGTATTCCTTCCTTTCTCTTTTTCTTTCTTGCCTGTCACAGGCCCTACTCAGCCCACCATCTAGGACAGAAAAATAAACAAAGGTGTTAACTTTCTCAAATGCCACTGTCCCGCTTCACTCTCTCAGATACTTAGACATGCTCTGTGATTTGAATTTGAAAGTAATTTAGGAGTTTGAGTAGATCTTCTGGATGCACAAAGTGCTTGAATTGTAAAAAGAAAGGAAGGGAGGAAGGGCTAAAAAACAATTATTTGTTCACAGCGGAAAACAAACAGTTCTCCTTCTGTGCAGACTCCTTACCTCCCCACCTCCTATTGCTTTAAAATATAAACAACCAGATATTTTCACTAGAAAGAACTGTTTTTTAGTATTATTCTGAATTATTTACGTTAGAAAGTTTGTTATTAATATACCAAAGTATATGGAAATAGATTCTCTATGAGAAGTTGGTCACTGGAATTTTATTTCTCTAAAATTATAAGGATGGGGCACCTGGGTGGCTCAGTCGATTGAGGGTCTGCCCTCAGCTCACTCAGGTCATGATCTCTAGAGTCCTGGGATCCAGCCCCAAGTAGGGCTTCCTGCTCAGCGAGGAGTCTGCTTCTCTTTCTCTCTTCTGCCCCTCCCCAGAGCTCATGCTCTCTCTCTCTCTCTCAAATAAATAAAACCTTTTAAAAAAATAAATTATAAGAATGAAATAGATGAAATAATGACAGAATTGCATCAAATAACACAAGAGGATGCAAAAATTCATCAAGATGTAGACTTGCCGCTCAGATTTCATTAAAAAGTTTACATGGAAAAAATAATAACAGAGGAAGGGGATAGTTAATAACAGAGGGGTATACAGTTGAAACAAGACTTTCCATGAATTGACAACTCGTAATGTTTGATGATGAGTACTGTGCTATTTTCACATGTTGCAATTTTTCATAATAGAAGATGTCGTTAAATGTTACTTATAAACTCGAGCAAATGTAAGATTCAAAAGCGTGGTATAAAAGCAGTATATCCTTTACGACTAGGCTTTGATGGGGGCGCTTAGTCAGGTAAGCGTCTGACTCTTGGTCTCCACTCCAGTCATGATCTCAGAGTCATGAGATTCAGCCCCGAGTGTTGGGCTCCACACTCAGCAGCATCTGCTTGAAATTCTCTCTCCTTCTCCCTCTGCCCCTCTCCCTTTCTCTAAAATAAATCTTTAGAAATAAATACACAAAATAAAATATAGTGCATTAAACAGTAAGAATTAAGAGTATCCGGCTGGCTCAGTCAGTTGAGCATCCAACTCTTTCTTGGTTTGCAACTCAGGTCATGATCTCATGGGTCATGGTATCGAGCCCCAAATAGCGTTCTGTGCTTAGTGGGGAGCCTGCTTTTCTCCTCCCACTGCCCCTCCCCAACCCTGCACACACTCTCTCTAATAAATAAATCTTTTTCAAAAAATTAAGAATTAGTTTTTCTTTATAATTTTATTGAAAAGGACATAAACTGTCCACAAAAAATTCTTTGCGTAACTATGAAGGACTCTACAAACTAAGACACAGAGGGGTTTATTTTTTTTTTTTTTTTTTTTTTAATTTATTTATGATAGTCACAGAGAGAGAGAGAGAGAGAGAGAGGCAGAGACACAGGCAGAGGGAGAAGCAGGCTCCATGCACCGGGAGCCCGATGTGGGATTCGATCCCGGGTCTCCAGGATCGCGCCCCGGGCCAAAGGCAGGCGCCAAACCGCTGCGCCACCCAGGGATCCCCACAGAGGGGTTTAAATTCTGGTGGATAACTCTTCACATTCTGTAGTGTGCTACAATACATTTAAGATTTTAAATAACAACAACAAAAAAAAGATTTTAAATAACAGAAAGAAATAATTAAATATGATAAAAATCTCCTAAACACACGGCACATGAGTTGGTTCTGAGAGAAGCAGAACCAAGAGTTCCAGTACATCACGTGAATTATGTGTGGACATCTTTTGCATGAATCCTGTTTACTCATTCTGTCCCCAGTCCCTTTTTCCCTTTCTCTTAAAAGTCAGTAATGTGTATCAAGTCACGTGAGACAACTAGCTGCCCAGGAAAGATATGTTAAACAGTGATTGTTTCATGACCAAAAAAATTATCAAAAAAAATATACAAGCCTCCTTCATTTTCCCAATAGAAATCACTTATAACGGGCACGTTATGTCTAGAGTTAATGGATCTTGCAGATTTAGAGAGAAAATTTTCTATTTAGCTGAAGAACAGCTGAAGAACACTGGAACACATCAGTGAATCCAAATTTGTCTTGGGTTTTTCTTAAAATGCCTCATCCTACTCAAAAGGATTACATGAATATCATTACATTTTACAGGCATTCCCCAACTTACAGAAGAGTTGTGTGCTGAAAGTTCATCTGTAAACAAGCTTTCTGAAATTCAGATCACATTTTCCCACTGAAAGAATTTTATAAAAGGTAGTCAGGCCAACAAGGCCACCCCAAAGAAATCTATAAAGTTCAAATTTCCTGGACCCACTATGTCTCACCACAGCACTGTGGGTTTTCTTTTTCTCTAACACCCTACCATTATTTCTTTGGCAAATACCATAGAGATTCTAGCATCATTCCTCTTCAATGCTTTGTGCATGCACGTGTATACATACACGTGCACACATGCGCACACCCTTATCCAGGTCTACGTGCCACAGTGTCCCCTATTCGTCCGAGTAAGCACCGTGAAGCGGAGCTGAGACAAGGGGCTCTTGCACTTGAAGGCTGGAGGAAGTTGAGGTTCTAATGCATATTAAGGGGCAGTGGTCATGGTAGGTTCTATAGTAACTGTTCTTATTGGGGCTCACAAATACAGGACAGAGATGGTGGGTTATAACTTCCACCAGGTTTATCTTCCCAAAGATGGTTAAAAAATTAGAAATTTCCTAATAATCACTTTTAATATGTATTTTCTAAATGCTTATAAACTCAGAGCAAAATAAATTAAGGGTTACTTTTTTGTACTTCAGCTACATCCAAAAGTTTAACAAGCAACTCTCTCCCTGGACTGGAGGGATGGGAGATCAGAGGGTCCTATACAGCAGCCAGAGTGATGGCTTCCTTGATAACAGCAATGGGCTGCCCTCTGCCACGAGAGGGTCTGGGAACTAGTGTCAAAGAAGAAAGATGCCTATATTCTGGATCCAGTTTTCCACTCTGCCCAAAGGCAACTAGACTTCATCGCCTTGAAAATTTTTAGGCCACAAAACTGTGGCTTCAAGAAAAGGGTGTACACAGCTACAGGGATAAAACGACTTAATTTCATATGCAAACATTTCTTCATATGTCTGTTAATTTGACAATTTGAAAGATAAAGACATGGGGATGCAGTACTCACATAAAACTAGCTATTCTATTCTTTAGGCCCAATACCAATTTCTAGAGTTTTTTTTAAGTTCAGAATTTTATAAACATGCTTCAGTTAGGTAGTGACACATTATAAGTTTTTAAATGCATTTTTATAAAGTCCAGATCCAGAAATATGATAGAACTTTCCAGAAATCACTACAGAATTACATCAGAACTCAGAGGAGTTCTAGACTCCTCCGTCTCAAAGTCAGCCGAAGTCTATTCCACTTGCCTGCATAGGTGTTGGCTTTGTTCAGGAGGTCTGTGCATGCATGCATATCAGCAAAAGCCCGAATTCCTAAGCAGTTGACAGGGTGAAGCTGAGATTCCAAAAATTCACAGCAAGTCTTCTTCACATCCTGTAACTGTAACAGACCAGCTGCGGGGAGAAGTACCTGCAACATGCAATTAAGTCCGGTTAGGCAGGTGGATGGGGGAACACTCACTATTTAGCACTGCTCTACAGATCACAATACATGCAGCCATAACTTGCGATCTGCATCCAGACCCAAATAGTCCACAGATCCAAACGCTCCATGGAAAGGAACGCAACGTTTGCAAAAAGGGTGATGCCCCACATTCCCCAAAATTTCTACAGAATATCTGTCAAAGATCCTGTCTTGGTCTTTGAACCTAAGAAATACCCAGGTCATATTAGGTTAATGGTTCTTTTTTATAAGCACAAACAAAATGTACCTTTGAATTTAAAAACATAAATTATTAGCATGCTAGGGGGTGCTGTGGTTCAGTGGAAATGGTCTTTTTTGACCCTCAATTCAAGAAGTCATGAGCTTCAGTGATTTGTGGGGAAGGCCTGAGCCCAAAGTAATACATACCACAACAAAGCCTCATTTTGCTCTCCCACTGTCTGAATAACACAATAAACTGCTTTCCTTAGAGGACAGTACAATTTTAAATTCAACAGTCTCAGTACAAGCACTTTCTCTAAAATCTAATAAATGTGCTAAAAAGGAAAACACAAAATGCAATTACGTAATACTAACTTTTTAATTTGTATTCGAATAACTCCAAGAGATTTTGTATTAATTATAAGTTTTTCTGTAGGATTTAACCAGTATCTTCACTATCAACACTACATCCAATACTACAACTGCTTTTCAAAATAGGTCAATAATGGAAACATTTTTTTCTTGTAAGTGAATTAGTGTGAAGCTATGTTAAGTACCACATTTGAAAGTCAAATTAAATAGGAAAACTTCATTTAAAAGAAAAAGTTCTTGAACATCTGCTGCTCTTTTATAAAAGCCAAAAGAAAAAAATAAACCTCAGCTATTAGAACAATGGTCAATTTTAGAAAAGATCGCATTAGCATAAAAAGATAAATAAAACCTAAGTTCCTTCAGGAATTGACTCTCATATATGCCAAGCTGTAGTCCAAAGAAAAAGAGAGAAAAGAAACAGTAGTTTGGGATACCTTTTATAAATTTTCTATCTCTATGTAATAAATCTTAAATGCAGAAAAGAAAGAGTGTGTTCACGTCTTTCTGTAACACAATCTAGTCTATTTTTTTAAAGGAACCAAAGAAGTTTTACCTTCCAGATCTGGAGGCTGCATGTGTGTTAACCCACATGTACACAATCAAATGGTCAGGAATTAAGGACTGAAGAGAATAATTTCATGTATTTTAGTGCAACTTCACCAACTAATATTAGTTTTCTCTAAAAATACAGCAGTATCTAGCGACCTTTTCCTTCTGAATTTAAGAAAAATAAAGTGCAAATAAAGCTGTTTAGAGCCAAACCTTTTGTATAATATGTATAGAGCGTTTCATTATGTTATGAGAATCATCTCCATGGAAACCTTTAGTTGTTGATAATTTGCAAATTGGAGGTTTTTCTACGCTGGTATAATTGTGCTCTGAAGCAACATAAAGTACATTCCAAGATGCTTAACAGTGCTGCCATTTAATTCAGCAAACACATATAGTTAAGAAAGTGGTCTTCAGTGTAAGATTTAATCTCTGTGAAATTTGCATAAATAGTAACGATCACCCATCTAATCAGCATTTTCCCAGAGACAATACAGTGTGGGAAAGCAGTATTGAACCCGGTGGTAATCCAGAAAGACAGGAGCCCTGGGGGGAAAAAAATCAGCGAGCAGATACGGGCTCACTCATTCACTGTTGGTAGGAGTGTATACTGGCTCAGTGTTCTTGAAACCCAATTTGCCCATTTCAATCAGAATTACAAATGCATGTATCCTCCAACCCAGCAATTTCACGTACACATACACTAACAAATGCACAAAAATCTCACGTGCACAAGACATTCACTGAACACCACTGTGGGTTAACAGTGGAAGTTAGGAAAAAGCCTACATGTCCACTGCAAGGAGACTGATGAAACGCTTGTATCCTCCATTCAACAGAATACTCTGCAGTCATTCAAAACAATGAGGAAACTGTATGAATGAGACAGTTTCTAAGATATATTCCTAAGTGAAAAAAACCAGTGATTGATTCAGACTATGCTAACATACACATATACATCCTCACTTCTACACACATCTATCTAAAAGAGCAGCTACAGCAGGCATTTAAAATTTTTATTTTGCTTCCTCACCTTCGACTTCATCACTACCAAGCCCAGATCTACCTTATAAGGAGACTGAAATTCATGACCCGTAGAGTAAGTATGCCAGCGACAGAAAAGTCATTTCAATTATAGGCCATGTAGCTAGAAATTCACGTGTAATTTTTAATTGATGGCAATGATGAGTCAAGCGGTCCCATGCTTGGCAAATAATATGTACGAAATACACCTTAAGCGTTAGTCAAATGTATAAAACAAGTTTATTCATAATATCCTTCTGTCTGTAAATCCTTTAAAAATGCCTCAGTTTTATGATGTAATTTTACTAGGACTAAATTTCAATAGCTCATAATTATTAATTACACACAGCTTCAAAAACAATGAATAATTGGCCCAGGCTTACTAACATGACCCACGGTGACCATCAGTTACTCATGATGAAAACAGGAAAGCAGCCAGGGGCACATCAACTTTCTAGATTACTTTATTTATTAGATAGCCAGCAAAAACAAGACAAAATAAAAAGTGCTCCTAATTTCAGACGAACCATATCCCACAACCTGAACCACTCAAACCACTGGCAACCTAGGAGCCTTGGGGTCAAATCAAATCAAACCCTAATTCATCTGATAAAGAAACCAAATCCTAGAAGAGGCCAAAAGACGGGACCACGTGGTACAGCTGGTCAGTAGAAAGCTAAGAATATGATCAACTTTGCCAGCCTTCGGTCTACAATTCTTTCCTCTACCTTGAGCCCTCTCTGTAGGTGCAGACTGGAAGTGTTTGTCCAATTTCTAAGTATCCAATGCTTCTCTTTTCAGCAAGAGTAATAAAGATGACAATCACTTCAACAATACATTCCTGCAATTGCTTCTACTTACTGAGTAATTACTACATCAGGCACTGTGCTAAGCAATTGGCAGGCGATAATATCTCATTATCCCCATTATATGCAAATGAATACAGAGCTTGGAGAAGCTGGGTAACTTGCCCAAGGTCACACACCTGGTGTGGGACAGGTCAAGTCGGCACGAGAGCAGTCTTAACTACAGTGAGTATGATGCTTTTGGATGGCACCCACGTGAACATTCTTATGTCAATAGGAGTAGGTTTTTCAAATTATTTATTCCAATAATACATAACTCTTAAGTTCACTTATTTAAAGCAAGAATTGAGTCAACGTAGGGAAAAACATTAAACATTTAATAGCGTCAGCAGTAGAGAATACGGTAAAATCATATGAAGGTGACACACAAATTACTAAACTTTAAAAACCTCTGGTTTGGGAGATCACATTTAGTACTCTAATCCTTCAACATGCGATATCGTTCTGGTTCTTATGGCTTTTGTGCGTCACTGGAAAGGGAGCATGTGCTTTAAATCCGGGGCCATCACAACCCCATGGCATATTTTCTACAGAGTGGATAAACTCTACTATTAGTAACAAATGTGGAAAACACCTACCAATGTAAAGAGGTGGTTTCTTAATTTGCTATTTAGGTCACAAAAATATCTTGGGCATTGTAATTAAGAGGTCTGAAGAATAAATTTATGCCTTTAAAACTAATTTTTCTGAGCTCCCTAGAGCAAAGGTACAGTTGAATCGTGCTGCTTTTTACATGAAGTGGAATTATATTGACACAATAAACCTCCAGCCACATAGCGTTATGACCTAACGGAAAATTTCCATTTGCTCCATTTTCCACATCAACGCTGAGATTGATGAAAATAACCCTAAGGCACTCTACGATCTAAAGGATATTCCAAAACATCAAAGAGAAAGCAATTATGTTTGTTATATAATACAAATGTTAATGACATAGTCTAAGAATCGAAAAGTGATTAATTCCCACAGAGTATATATACCAGGGGAGGGCCACACTCCAGAAACTGAAATACTTCTCTCGATTATGTCGAGGCCTAAGAAATACATAAAGCTGGCAGTGGGTCTTGGGGTCCAGGCCTCACCTCTCCTTCCAGCAGCCTCGTCCTCATTCCCCGTTAGTTCTCTTCTACCAGCCCTGAGCTCTCCACTCACAAGCTGGTGTCCTCACCACGATCTCTCAGGCCCTCTCAGCTCACCACTAACAGCTTCACACGGGCTTCATCTGCTTTGTAACACCTACCACTGTCAGAAGTGAGGTTACGTATCTGCTCCCATGTTCGTTTCCTGCCTGTCCCTCTGCAGAAGAATGCAAGCCCTGGGACGGGGCGGTGGGGGTGGGGGGGTGTCACATCAGTCTTATCCCCATTGTAGCTAGAAGAATATCTAGATGCATAATAAATGAATCAACCTGAATGTACTCCCATGGGCATTTGTATTTTAAAAGAGATACAATTTTGGCTGTCCTTTGACCCAGAAATACAAAATCTTATTTCTAGAACGTGTCTATATGGGACACTTATGTCCTAATGCAAATCTCCTCAGCCCCATTTCTTGCTCAAGCCACCAGGGCAGCAACCAGGTCCAAGTAGACTATGATCACCTCCGTGAAAAGGTAACTCAACAGTGCGTCACCCCCACCTCCTACCATACCTCTCTCTGGCTTCCAAGCCAGGGAATGCACTGGGGACTCACACCTGCACCATCTAGAAGCACAGAGTTTGCTTTCAAACAAACGCTTGTGGGCCCAGCTCTGACTGATGGAGAACGGTCCAAAGAAAGATGAGAGCTAAATGCTTCCCCTCTCTTCTCCCAAGCAGATAGTTCTGAGACACATTTCGTTAAGTCTCCTCAGATGGTTCTGGTGAAAAGCCAGGAAAAGTTAAATGCTTTTCTGGTCCTTGGAATCCTAGCCAAGATAGCAATGATAAAGGCAGCTGTTTTTTCAGTGATTATCACCTACCACTCACCAGACACTGCTTCGGTTTGGCCTGTCCTCTGAGTACCATGAGTGTCAAAGGCCTATGATCATCAAACTAGCGTTTTGTAGAATTTTACGCAGGCCCTACACATTACTCTTCTTGTGAAAAGCAGTATCTTTAAGCGCTAAGAAAAACATGAAGCAAAAGAATATGACTGGGTAATTAAATAAACAACTTCAAGTCTATCATTTTGGTAAACAGGAAAAATGTATTTTCACCAAGATGTGCTGATTTCCAAAATATGGAGACAATAAAACCCTAAACATTTTACCCTTGGAGTCGTTTTCTGAAATGAACAAAGAAGCAGGGGGGAAGCCACCACTGATTAGAGAAGACAAGTGGAACATTAGACATGGAAGGCACCCGAGACAAACAATTAGCACCCGTGTGACACTCTTACACCAGCTGCACATTTTAAAGTAAGACGCTTTCATCCTACTTCACTTTGTTTGACAAGCCAAATTACACATAAGATGTTTCGCTTAGACAAGTACACTCCTTCTGCTTGGCTATTAGGATCTGCAATTTATTTTCAGCTTGGGCATTTACTCCATAGGGGGAAATAATTTATGTAGTGAGTCTTTCAAATCCTCAGCCATTAGCAGTGTGTTTATTAGAGAAGACTATCAAGGGGTCTGACTGCTCCAGACACAAGATTTCCAGATGTCTATGAAAACAGCTCAGTCACTATTAACTTTACAGTGAGTGCACGGCTAAAAAGCAAGTTTTTATTAATTTCCCAGCCATTTTATATCCATATTCATTTAAAGAGCAAGGGGGGCACCTGAGTGGCTAATTCAGTTAGATATCCAACTCTTGCTTTCGGCTCAGGCGTGATCTCAGGGCTGTGGGATGGAATCCTGCATCAGGCTCTGCACTCAGTGGCGAGGCAGCTTGAGATTCTCTCTCTTACCCTGCCCCCACTCCCTTTCTCTCTCTCTGAAATAAATAAATCTTTTAAAAATAAAATACAGGGATCCCTGGGTGGCGCAGCGGTTTGGCGCCTGCCTTTGGCCCAGGGCGCGATCCTGGAGACCCGGAATTGAATCCCACGTCAGGCTCCCGGTGCATGGAGCCTGCTTCTCCCTCTGCCTGTGTCTCTGCCTCTGTGTGTGTGTGTGTGTGTGTGTGTGACTATCATTAAAAAAAATTATTAAAAAAATTAAATAAATAAATAAATAAATAAATAAATAAATAAAAATAAAATACAGAGCAAGCGTCTCGTGTGTCAGGAATGACCTGAAAACAAACAGGGAAACAACTGTTCAAAGGGCACGAGGAGAGGGAAGAAATTATTCCCAAACTTAAGCTATATATGTTGTTGGATCAAAAAAAAAAAAAAAAAAAAAAACTCTCATTATGAAACGTAAGCTTTTTTTTTTTTTTTTTCTCTAACAAAAGGGAATTTATTTGTTCTACTGCATATGCCTTTCAGGAAAAGGCCATTTCTAACCTATAGCAAGCAATAGCTGAGAGGTGATTATAGACAGGGAATTACTTTGCATTTCTAATTCACTGAATTTGGAGCATCTGATCTTCCTGTTCAATTCTGCAAGGGTAAAGAAACCCACCTATCCAAAGTGAAGATAATTGAAGGGGAAAAAATAGGATGGAGATGATACAAAAACTGTATTCAAAGGAGAGTGATGCGATGTAGGAGAATGAAATTGGACCCTCCTCTCAATCTGTACACAAGATTCAACTCAAAATGGATTAGAAACTTAAATGTAAGAAATGTAAGACCTGAAACCATAAAACTATTAGAAGGAAACATAGGCAGTAAGTCCCCCGACCATGCTCCAATGGCTTTTTGGACATGACCACAAAGATACAGGCAACCAAAGAAATAACAAAGGGACTGCATCAAACTAAAAAGCTTCTGTACAACTTTCAGGACTATACACCTTCTAAAATCTGCATTTAGTCTCCAAATTATAAATAAGTCCTATTCCACAAGTTTTTTTTTATTTTCAATTGGCTTCTTGATACTCATTTAGTCATAGAAACTGTATTAAAAACAGTTACGAACCACAGTATCAATGAATATAATATTACTACCTGACTGCTGTGACCTTACAGGGCACTGGGTGCAGGAGAGGGGGATGAAGCTTCCTTCCTCTTTCTGAGATGTAGGCCCCGCTGGGTGCAGGGTTTTGAAATAGGAAGTGTTTTGCCCTTGGCATCCTGCAACCTCATTCACACTTCTGTATCTCAAAACCCTAAAGTTCAGTCACCAGAAGCCAGCCTCTATTCTGTGCACCCAGCTATGATTCTCCACACAGATCTGCCTCTCCTGATCGCTAAGTGTTTCATCCTCTAAATATATTTACCTCACCTCCCTCCTCCTCCCAACACCCCCCAACCCAAGCTCCATCCCTCGGGATAGCTACTAGCAGCACAGTCAAAATTAATTCATACTAATGGTTAATAATGCATCACCTTCCAGGACAAATCCCGTCCAGAGATACTTAAAGTTTTAAGAGAGGCTGACTCTTAAGCAGAATACATCTGTAATTGAGGTCATTTCCAATGATACAATAAATGAAGCAAAAAAGCAAAAGGAGTACAGAAAGAGGAACTATGTGGGGACGCCTGGATGGCTCAGTGGTTGAGCATCTACCTTCAGCTCAGGGTGGGACCCCGGGGTCCTGGGATCGAGTCCCACATCGGGCTCCCTCTGCCTATGTCTCTGCCTCTCTGTGTCTCTCATGAATAAATAAATAAAAATCTTAAAAAAAAAAAAAAAAGAACTATGTGGGCTATGTGGCTTTCCCACAGTCTGAAAACCACCCCTCCTCTCCTCTCCTTTTCACAGATGCTTTTTCCATTCTTTTAAACCTACGTTTTCTCTAAAATCTCTTAAGTTATTCAACAGTGGCTCAAATGTATAACAATGCGTCGTAGAGTTGTTGAAAGCACTGATTTGGTCCACCACTCCACACAGTGTCTGGCACATGGTGGAGGAGCACACTGGCTCTAATTCAAGGCATTTCTTCTTGGATTGAATAGAATGTTCAACCCCATGACAACAGGATGTCAGATTTCCCTTCTCCCTCATGAGATGATGATCCATGCCACATCATTTACGACAAGCATAAGGTTGCTTCCTTTTTTGATCAAGCATTCCCAGAGTAAAAGATATAATCGGGGACACTTTGGAAAAGAACATAGTATGTGAAAATGGGAAATATATTTGACACCATAGTAGCTATTAAATAAATTAAAATAAGGAGACAGCATTTTATGATTATTGATATTTCCAACCACCTATATTCAGGCCAAGGGACAGTAAGCCTTGGCCGCTATCACGTTTTTGCTTTCATTGTAAACTAGTCAACTCTCTTAGGCGATATTCATCAAGAGCTACCAAACAATATAAAGATTTAAAGTCTTTGATGATGGAAGTATGTTCCTGAAACTCTACTCCAAGAAAATAGTGCAAGAACTAGAATAGGCTATATCCATGAATTTTTACTTCAGGATTATTTATAAAAGTAGGGGGGAAAAAAACAGAAACAACTATAGATTTAGCAATATAGCCACAATTACGTGAATTATGCCAAATTCACATGATGAAATAGTATAATCAATGACAATGAAGACTAATAAGGGTTTTAAAAAACTAGTATTTCTCAAATATTTGCAATAACTTACAGTATTACCAAATCAAATGGACAGGGAGCTAGCTCCAGCCTGTGGTTTAGAAAGACTTACTGGACGTCAAGTTCCTTTGATCTCAAGGAACCTGGGTCAGTAAAACAATGTTGACAGAGACAGGAAAAAACAACTGAACATTTCCACACGATTTAGTTTTTCTACCACATAATGGACATAAGTAAAGAAAGTGGTACGCGGGTCTTGAAAACGACAGCTTGGCTCCCTGCCCCTGCATCTGTCGTTCTACAGCTGGCAGCACTGGATCTGGATCCAATCCGATTTCTAATCAGAGAGAACAGCTCGGCTCCAACCATAAGCAGCTCAACCTGGTCAATTTGATGTCACTGCTAACACGACCTTGGACACTTTGATGTTTTCTTTCCCCCAGACCCAGCTCCAGCCCACCTGCCTCTAACCAGGATCCTTCCCTAGTGGGCATCAGTAATTTGGCCTTAACTTTACTGTGTGGACCAGTTCTCCCAGAGGCTGAAATCCTGCCCCTGCATCCCAGCCCACAGTGCTTGTTTCCAGGCTCCCTTCCTCTTGTTCTCACAGGACCTCCTGTCTGGCTCAGCTTCTATTCATCAAACAGCGCCTATTCATCAAACATGCCATTATTCACTTAACAAATATTTATTGAGTATCTAGTCTAGGGTCCAATCACTAGTCTAGGTTGTAGGGATGCGGCAGTGAACAAAATGGATAAATATACCAGCCATCCTAGAGCTTGGATTCTAACAGGTAGTGCTTACATTTAGTAGGGGCAGGTGTGATTTCCAGCACCCCGGCACTCCTGCCATTCAAAGTGGTCTTTGGATCTCAGAGTCTAAAGTCCAGAGGCACCTGAGGATTTGAGAGCCATAGATTTTTAATCCCCAATCTGCCTCTGAATTCCTCTAAAGCCTCAGGGGCAGAATGGAGTTCATATGAAAAGAATGGAGAACGGACACCATAGAGGGTTCATAGAGAGTTCTCGCTTCTCAAGAGTGAGAACTCTGGGCTTGAATGCTTGGACGTGTGCCGTATTAACTGTGTGACCCCAGAAAATCGCTTAACCTCCCTGAGCTGCAATTCCCTAAATTGTAAAATAAACAAACAAAAACAAACAAAAAACAACTCTCTGGGGATCTCTGGGTGGCTCAGCGGTTTAGCGCCCGCCTTCGACCCAGGGCGTGATCCTGGAGACCCGGGATCGAGTCCCACGTCGGGCTCCCTGCATGGAGCCTGCTTCCCCCTCTGCCTGTGTCGCTGCCTCTCTCAATCTCTCTGTCTCTCATAAATAGATAAAATCTTTAAAACAACAACAACGACAACTCTCTGTCCATGATGTTGTAAAAAACTATATCAGCACTTAGCAAATTGACCAGAACATGGAAGGTAGGCAGCCCCTTCCTCCAAAATGAGTATTTTATTCTCTTTCTGCTATTATTTATCGGCATTAATCCACTTTAACTTCCTCTCCTTTAGTGCTTCCTCTCTAAAATCACCTCAAAAAAAAAAAAATGTTTACTAGTCTCTTGACTCACCAATCATGCATTTCACTCCACTAGAGGTCAAAATTTTCCCTGTACCCCCCCCCCCCCCGTATTCTCCAGGGTTCTTCCCTTCCACAACCTCAGAATGCCATGAATAACTGGAGAGGGGGTTACTGTTTAGATCCTCCCTTACCCCGCCGATTACCAAGTGGATTCCAGTGGAATTTTCTCAAGACCAGAGACTGCTAATACTTTTTAAAGATTTTTTTTGTTGTTTTCACAAATACAATGGTACATCAAAACACAGACACCTGTGCATGCCCACACTCGTGTGCACGCGCACACACACATCAACACTCACATACATAATACGCTCTTACTTCTTAGACAACTCTTTTTCTGTTGTGTGATTTTATATTCCCACCTTCTAACACGGTCTGCTAATAGGCAATTAAATAACTTTATCCATCTTACTGATTAGCCTCTCCCTGACCCCAACTAGACCTTAATTATAGAGTAAATGTTTCTCAACATTCTCTATCAAAGTGAGTAAGTCTTATTCATAACAGTCCAAAACTTTAAATACATATCCATCGGGATCCCCGGGTGGCTCAGCGGTTTAGCGCCTGCCTTCAGCCCAGGGTGTGATCCTGGGGCCCCGGGATCGAGTCCCACATCGGGCTCCCTGCAGGGAGCCTGCTTCTCCCTCTGCCTGTGTCTCTGCCTCTCTCTCTCTCTCTGTGTCTCTCATGAATAAATAAATAAAATTTAAAAAATAAATACAGACAGGCAGACATATCCATCATCATGCTAAACTGCAATAAATCCATACAAATACAATACTCAGCATTTATAAAAAGGAACTAACTACTGGAACATGTAACAACACAGATAAATCTCACGAATGTTCCGTTATGCCAAAGACATCAGCCTCAAAAAAAATACATCCTGTATGATTCTACTTATATAAAGTTCAATAACAGGCAAAACTAATCTGTTATAACAGAAATCATATCAGTGGTTGCCTGGAATCAGAGGTAAGGGATTGGAAAAAGGCTTGAGGTTATAAATGCTCAGTATCCTGATTAGGGTGTGGGTTCATGGGTGTATGCATTTGTTGAAACTTAGCAAACTGAGCAGTTAAGATCCATGGTATGTAAACAACAGCCCACCAGGGGAAAAAATTTAAAAAATGAGTCTTTTGGTCCCACACTAAGATTAACCAGAAGTCAGTGGAAGGCATGTATATATTATGAACAAACTTTTTAAATGGAAAATAACAATCCTATCTAGTAGAACCCTAAATAAGAAAATAAATGTATGTCAAATATATTTACATGACCAAATTTCTATACTAGTATTCACAAAATTAATTTAAAACAATAGCTTTTGAATACATCTCAGTGATACAGCTATATTCTATTTTCACCAAAAAATGAAGTTTTCATAAGTTCTATAACCTGGGGAAAGACACTTAAACTAGATGATGAAAAGCACATTAATTTTACTGACCTGACAATGGAATTAAGACATCGAGATCCAAAAGGTAATAATATTTTTTAAAGCTCCATGTCAATAATGCTAGGATTTATAAAACTTCTGGCTTATTTCAAACCAAATCTGACAGAACCACAGAAAATTCAACAACTCTAGGGCTCTCACCATCTAAACTGGTTTGGAGAGAAGGACCCTGAACACGGACACAGATGTGCTATGCCCCACGTAGGGCCACACTTCAACAATATGAGGTACAGATCAAAGATGAAAAAAATCCACCTGAAAGGACTTTGATTTTTATCAAACTTTTCTCTGCTCAAATTAGGACACTGCTCTAAGATGTTAGGTCATAATCAAGATGGAGTCATTTTTTGCTCATCAAGATAAATTCCTCTTATATACCACATGAAGCTAATTAAAATACAAATCACAAAATGACTCAACCGTGGACATCTTTCAAAGACTATATATTTTATAATGATAAATCATAAAAGTCATCATGTGGGTGGCTCAGTGGGTTAAGCATCCCGGCCTAGGTCACGATCTCAGTCAGGGTCCTGAGTCCTGCATCGGGCTCCATGCTCAGTGCAGTCTGCGTGTCCCTCTCCCTCTGCTCCTCCCCAGCCCACTCTCCCTCCCTCCCTCCCTGGAATAAAACATTAAATTAAAATTTTAAAAAGATTATATATTTTAATAATTTAAAGCCACAAGTACCTTAGTTATTAATATTTCCTGAGTACCTAGCTTTCCTGTAAATAAAAACTTGAAAAACTTCAAGTTCGATGTCCATCTAGTTTTACATGTTCTTATGATCAACCTTCTAGATTTTTCTCAAACTAGCTGACCTTCAATGGCTTCTTCCATACTAAATTTTAAATAATAAGCTTTCACTTTTTCTATACTTTCAACTTATTCAGAATAAAATATAATTTAACTGGCGTGACTGGAGAACAGTCATGTTCTAGCTGGTCAAGTATTTTGATTAAAATTATGAGGATTTAAAATACAATATGATACAATACTTAAATACAATAAAATGCAATTAATACCAAAACTCAATTGTAAATAATTTTAAAATTTATAGTAATTACTAACATAAATGAAATTCATCATTTTGTGAATTTGGAAAATAACAAACTAAAATTATCACTATTCTGGTAAAGTGATAAAATATCAGGTTACCAGTTTTCTGGGCATTAGACTGTCAGATAAATTCACTTCAATGACAGGATTTCCCAGTGCTATCCCATAAACAACCACTGAAAGTTTGATTCAACACATTTTTAAGTACTTTTTTTTAAAGTCTTGGCTGGTGTTTTAAGCACACCATCTGCCAAACCCTTTTAATCATAAAGAACTTACTTTCTATCTCATAAAAGAAACAGAACATGAATGGAAAAATAATAAGGCTTCCATAAACTCTGATAGGAAAAATATCACCTTTTCTTGAGTTACATGTCAAATCAATGGAAAAGGGTGTTATTGGTACTGCACAAAATATGCCTGCAAGTTTGCATCTCTGATCAATAGGCTGTTAGAAATTCAGAAGTTAGAGATGTGAGCTGGAGATGTCTAACTAGGGAATCCTCAAGCACATAGTATAGGTAGCAGATGCTCCAGGAGAATCACCCCAGAGTACTGTCTCCACAGACTAACCCAAATATACAACTCTTGTTGTATGGAGAGAAATCTACAGCAAATCAATATTTTTTTTTTTTTTTTGGTCACAAAAATATATCCAGTGCAGAATATAAAAAATGAGGGAAAGGTTACTGAGCCATTTTTTTCTTTTTTTTACCCAATAATCCCAAACAATCTTCCTCTTTGTGGTTCTTCTTCCTTGTGGTCACAAGACTTTTTGTTGATGCCCCACTTTTTATTTCTGCTCAACAATTATAGATCATTTCAATATTTTTATAAGCTTTAACTGGTATAATTTTATGTATCACAGCATTTCTGTGAGGTGTCAAAGTATTATTAGCTTTATTTATAATTAATAAAAACCAGAAAGATTAATGTCTTAACACCATTCTTGAAGTCAGTGGTTAAATTCAAGATTTGAGCTCTGAATTCTAATACAATAATTAGCTGGAGTCTACTAGCCCACGAATGTTTTCTAGCAGAGAGCCAATCTAGGGGGACTCCTTATTATTTTCTGAGTTGTTCAACAGTAACTTAAATATACGGTGTTATATATTTAATCAAAATGATTTTATTTAAACCAAAAACATCTAGAAAGCTTCTCAGTAGACATTTTTGCTCACTCTGAAGTTAAGCCTTCTCCTCAACTCCTTTGGTACATTGGGCAACTTCTAGTTGTGTGGCTAAGAATGGAAAATGGTCATTCAATCAAAATAACCAGAGGACAGACCTGGAATGTGACTGCAATTACAGTTAAAGCATAACCAAGGGACACTTGGGTGGCTCAGCGGTTGAGCCTCTGCCTTTGGCTCAGGGCTTGATCCCAGGTCCTGGGATCAAGTCCTGGATCGGGTTCCCCACAGGAAGCTTGCTTCTCCCTCTGCGTCTCTCATGAATAAATAAATAAAATCTTTTTTTTTAAGCATAAAAAAATAAAAAATAAATTTAAAAAAGCATAACCAAGTGTATAGTTAGAGCCTCTGTCAGAAGAAATCATTTTTAACATAAGTCCAAAATCATTTCTTTTATTTAATCTCTATATGGAGACAGATGAGCATTCAAAATACTGGCGCCCTACCCTCTAAAAAATCCTGGCCTCAATAAGCTATTATGGCTGGTAGAGTTCCTTACAGCATCTAAGCATGCTTAGAGGTAGAAAAGACAACTACTGGATAATAAAATATTCAGAAATGGGTTATCTGAAGAGAAATTATTTGTCAGTTTTCCTGGATACCATGCACGGGAGAGGCAATGGATCTGATAGTACTCAATCTATCTCCTGGTTACTAGAGACGTGTTTTGTAGTAAAATGATAGTTCATTAAAGCCCTCCTTAATCCACTTGAAGTAATCTCCATTCTCTATGATTTCATGCTCACCAAATAATCCTCTGATTAGAAATCCATTACTTAAAGACCTAGGTCCTGGGAATGATGCCCAGTGGATAACCTAGACATATATACAGTCACCAGAAACACCTATTACCCTGTAAAGTAAGAAGCTACAAAGGCTCTTAGAACAAAGCCCTTGTCTGTCTTAGTTGATATTGTATCACCAATAGATGGAAGGAACACTGCCTGGCATAAAATGGATGCCCCATAAATTTTTATTTTTATTTTTATTTTTATTTTTATTTTTTTTTTAATTTATTTATGATAGTCACACAGAGAGAGAGAGAGAGAGAGAGAGAGAGAGAGGCAGAGACACAGGCAGAGGGAGAAGCAGGCTCCATGCACCGGGAGCCCGACGTGGGATTCGATCCCGGGTCTCCAGGATCGCGCCCTGGGCCAAAGGCAGGCGCCAAACCGCTGCGCCACCCAGGGATCCCAGATGCCCCATAAATTTTTAATGAACTACTACTGAAAACTGGAATTCATAAGGAGCAACACTGGCCGGCAATGGAAAAATGGGAAAGCTCAATATCTTAGAAGTAAGAAAAGGAAAGAGCAAGCCATGTATAAAGAAGCAATGAATTTTTTTCTTTTTAAGATTTTATTTATTTGAGAGAGAGAGAGAACACAAGCAGGGGGAGGCTCAGAGGGAGAAGCAGACTCCCCACTGAACAGGGAGCCCGACGTGGGACTCGATCCCAGGACCCTGAGACCATGACCTGAGGCACCCAGGCAGCCAAGAAGCCATGAAATAGTTATCAATCCTTACATGATCTATCCTCATCTAGCTGAAGATGTTAAAAGCCTTAGATCTTCAAGTTCAGTCCAATTCAGTCCTAAACTAATCCTGACCAAGACTGTGAAGTTTATTAGGTGCCCAACCAGTACTTCTAGTCTGTCATAATCTTGCTTGCTTAAATGTGGTTGGCTTCCCCAAGCATCCTCATGCACTGTGAACCCTAACGCCCTACAGGACTGAGCATGCCCCAGATCCTGGGTTGGCCATCCCATTTCCTAACAGGAATATATTTTCTCCATAATCCCAACTTTATAGCTATGATATTGCAATTGCCTAGAGTTTACCAAGTCTCTTTCAGACAAGCGAGCTTGGGGTTGTAGACCTGATTCACTATTCATTCTGGGCCACCTCCCTGGATCAGAGACACTGCCTAACAGCAGGTACTACACTCCTACGGCCACCACCATGAGACTTCCTGCTGCCATGCCTCCTGCAGCACCTCATTCAGACCTGAATTTGTCACTCATCCTTGAGAACTTTCATTTGGATTACAGGCTGCCCTCAATCTAAAAAAAAAAAAAAAAAATAAGTGCTTGCTCTCCCAGAGAGGTGCCCCTATTCTTGGCCCCAAGCCTCAATCCCTATGATGCTTTTAGTGAGGTCCCAGCATGTCTCACCTCTACATAAGCCAGTTATCCAATGAGTGATGTTTCACAAGCTCTTATGTAAGAACAACAGAATTCACCCCCTATTTCAGACAAAAAAACGAAGCTCAGAGAAGTTGAGGACTTTGGACAAAGTCACATTGTATTTCAATTAGCAAAGCTGATATCTATACTCTATTTACTATGCTTTGCTCCTTGTTCATTTTTTATAGCATCACACCTAGTGCAGGACTAAAGACTTAGCAGATACTCCATCAGTTTGCTTAACGATAGAGGATCTTCCATACCCATTTTAAAATAAATATCCATCTAACAGAAATCGCATTTCAGTTTCTATCTACACAATGCAGGAATACACACAGCAAAAGCATTGGTTTACCAACCTCCTTGACCTCTCACCTAAGTGTCCCATGCCCTTTGTCCTCTCCAACATGCTTGCACACTTCTGCCCCTCCAGCTGAGTTGCATTTTGCCAACTCATAACATTTCAAATCTGCTTATAACACTTGCACTTGTTTCTGAAATTATGTAATTCAAATAAACATATGTAATCCAATGAGATGTAACTGTAAAAAGAAAGCTGTTGCTATGAAAACTAAGTTAATTGTTTTAGAATGACTTGACCGATGTGTTACGGAAAAAAAAAAAAAAAAGTTTCTTAAATTACACGTAGGGGAATGGAAGGGGAAATTGTATAATTCAAAGATGACTTTGCACTGAATTTCCAGTGTCTCAATTCTTGCTGCACTTTTTTAAAAACTAGAAGATTAGAGTTGACCCACCATTATGATGTCATACGTGCAAAAAAGCAGATGGCTCTCCAAGGAGCTAACCATACTTGTTTTACAACAAAAGACTGGCATAAATTGTGCAGTTGCATGTTGTAGGTTACAATAAAATATTTGGGGTATACATGCATTCTTTTTTTGATGGTTTCTGTTGATTAAGTGGTCAACCATGTCAACAGGTCTGTGGATGCCCCTACCTCTACTATCTTCTTTTTAGGAACACCTCACTGGTAAAACATTGTACAATATACTGTTCGCACTTTCAGTCTGAAACAAACCAAAAATAACCTCCCCTACCCCACCAACAAAATGGACACACTATGTTGAATTTTCTACTGTGCTGTGATTGTGTGGCACACTGGTGTGTTTATTGCCAAAAATTAATTTTAACTGTCTCTTGAAAAATTCTCATTTAAATTCTGTTCCTTTTCTAAAAGGATGAGATTTTCTATCTGAAAACATTTCAATTTATGCAACATATAAATTTTCTAAACTGTTTAAAATCTATCCATTCACAATTATCCGATGCTTCTTAAATTCTTCTGAAATGATACAAGTTCTTACAGACAGAACTTGTAGATAAACATTCATAATATTAATTTGGGAATAAGAGTATTTACTTACATTGGCACTGTCTACTAACATCCTCACCTTCGTTTTTCACACTTACATCAGGTGAAAAAAACTCTTAGCTACTTTTGGCAAGCCAAAACAAATACCCAAAAGCTGAGAAGTCAAAATGTATGTAACAAACCATAAATTTAGCAATGAGGTAAATGTTTTTAAAAAATTCAAGTTGCTTTAGGATTCTCCAAAAATGTTGATCAACACATCAAATGAAGAAAAGTTAAACCTCCAATAATATTAGGTAATGAAAAAAGTAGTTTTAGTTATAAAGGTATTTTTATTTTCAAATTTATGAACTCTCTTTTTAAGCAACACTAGTTAATGACAACTTAACAGCTGCTGTGTGATACTGAACTAATTACTTAACCTTCTTGAGCTTCCTTAATTGCAAAATGTAGTAATACCTACCTAATAAGATGATGACTATCAAATGAGACATATGTAAAATGCCTAGCACACAGCTGAAAATAAACTCATGTAAAAACCCTTCACACACACACACACACACACACACACACACACAGCTTAGTATTCTTAACAGCAGGAGAATGAAGGGGAGAGATAAAGCATATGAATTCTCTAAAGTGTATATAAAACTGTGCATAAATGGCTATGTGCACTTTACTTGGGAAAGGGTCCACAGTTTTTCATCATTCTCAAAAGAATCCATGATGCCCCAAATTTAAACAGTTCTTGTTTGTGTGTGTGTGTTCTAAAAGAGAGCAAGTAAACAGGGGGTGGAGAGGGAGGGAGGGAGAGAGGGAGACAGAGACAGAGAGAGAGAATCTTAAGCAGGCTCCACACCAGGTACAGAGCCCGATGTGGGATTTGATCTCACAACCCTAAGATCATGACCGGAGCCAAAATCAAGAGTTGGATGCTTAACCGACTGAATCACTTAGGAGCCCCATGATGCCTCCAAATTTTAAAAACTACTTTTTAATAGCCTTTGACTGTATTTTCTCTGTTCCCAGATATATAATGTTTATAAAATTTGACCGGAAACTCAAGGAACGAGTTAAGTTTAAATTACTCAATAGCAACAACAAAAAAGTTCAATTAAAAGCATGATCGTGGCAAGATATATATTCTCCTTTTATTTCTCCTTTAAAAAAGTACACAAACAAATTCATTTGGCTCAAACTATTCCCTAATCTTGCCATAAATAAAAGCAAATATCTAAATTCAAAACCAAAGTTTAAAAATCTAAACAACAACAACAACAAAAAACAGCAATAACAAAAAAAAAAAAAAAAATCTGGGAAACTCCAAAGAGTCAAGAATTAAAGTCCTATTATCCATATATAACACAATAACATTTCTTTTTTGGAGTTAATTCTTCAAATAAATTCATTCCCTTATTCTGACTCAAAGTTAACCACCTTCACTTCAAACAGTCGTTATATATATTTTTTAATTTTTATAAATAGGAGACTAAATGGCATCACAGAAAGGGCCCTAAACTAGGAATCAGGGACACCCACTGACTATGACGGCTGGACCGCAACATTCCACGGCACCATGATTCTACATCAAAACATGCGATCCAAAGTAAAGCACTAAGTTACTTGCTATCCTAAAATTGTATTTTTTTTTTTTATTACTAAACAGAAACTCCATAAAAGAGAGGATACCTGACCACAGATTTGATTCTAGGTCTATAAGAAAATATACCTACAACAACAAACTTGAATTTCAGAAAGTTCTATCCCCACTGTCAATTCTCTCAAAACAGGTCTACTCAGAGCAGGGTCCCAGTTGGGGCCATTTACAATTTTAGCTTAACATTAACAAGAACACCAAAAATCTCCACCATACCATTCCTTCCCCTAAGGTGAACAGCACTTACAAGAAAGATCTAACAAAGTGTACACACACAAAAATAAACAGGAGAGAGAGCAGTTTGGGGTAGCTTGATAGGTAAACTCTTATTTTGTATTTCACCAAAAGACACTTGCCACGGAAAAGGCAACTTATTTTAATTAACTTTATTTGCAAATTGCCTTTACTAAAATAAGTTATTTTTTTCAATGGAATATAAATAAGGCTATGCATACCAAGGTACCCCATGCTCTCTTCCCCCATCTCCCCCCCTCCCAAAAAAAAATATATATATTAAGCATCTAGTAAGTCTGCCAAATACAACTCTTTGAATGTATTCCTGTAGGAGCTGAACATATACACAAAAGGCAAATCAGCATGGCAAGAGGTTTTCTGAAAGGCTGTGATGACTAATATTTCAGGACTGGAACGTGATAGTTATTAAAAGAAACATGAGAGGCGTTTTCCCAGTTCCTCATAGGCCAACGTCTCCATCGCAAGAACTACTACAAACAGCATTCAGAGCTGAATTCACACAGTCGACTCTCTTAGGCCTAAATCATCTTTTGCGAATTTCCTCCAAGTCACATATTATGACAATCAGCAATTCATTCGCTGAAGGTCAGATACAGGGCACAATGAGCCCCATGAATTCTAATGAATTTTTAAAAAGGAGCAAAAAGAAAAACCAAGACAATGTCTTGTTGGCAACAATACCCCGAAATCCAGCAACTAGCATAACCACGGAGAAAAAAATCAGATTGTGATGACATGTTGGTACTGTTACCTCATGACATGTACCAAACACTTTCCTACAGATTAAAAAAAAAAAAAAGTCCACATAGCAGTTGATTCACACCTTTATACACAACTTTAGTATCAACCAAGGTTGTTTCAAATGCCTTACCTCATGAACTGGATTTCCAAACAAAGGCAAATGAGGCCACTTGGGAAAGATCACCAGAAGGCTTCACCACTGCCAATATTTCAGATTTAACAACAGCATGTCTTAACAAGTTAATGTCCAAAGATTTCAGTCTCCGAATTCAAAAAGTTTGTATCATATTTCAACTAATTATAAGGGACAAAAAATGAAGCCCACATTTTCCTATTTGAGCAAGTAGAATTCAGAGATTATTTCTTAAGAAGTTAGTCCTAATTCTTTTTGTTACCTTCAAAACACAGTTTACCTGGTTGGAAGGAGTATAAATAAGTATAAACTTGCAGATGGCGATTTGGCATACCAATCAAAAATTAAAATATGCATGTACCCTTTGATCCACCAATTACATCTGAGAAATCTATTCCACGAAGTTTGGGATATAAATATAAAAATGTATATTCACTGCACTACTTTATAAAGGTGGAAAAATCACATATGCTGATTAATAAATGGGATGCCATTCAAAAGAAGGAGCTGGGTCCACACGTATTGATGTGTAAAGAACTTCAAGATACTATGTACAGGGACACCTGGGTGGCTCAATGGTTGACCGTCTGCCTTTGGCTCAGGGCATCACCCCAGGGTCCTGGGATCGAGTCCCACATCGGGCTCCCTGCATGGAGCCTGCTTCTCCCTCTGCCTGTGTCTCTGACTCTCTCTCTCTGTGTCTCTCATGAATAAATAAGTAAATTCTTAAAAAAAAAAAAAAAAAGATACTTTGTACAGTGAAAAAAGCAAGTTTCAGAATAACAGGTAGAGTAAAAATACACTTATGTCAGGAAAACTGTGCATAGGTGTGAGCATAGGTGTGAAACATAGGTTTCATGGGCATAGGTATGAGTGAATGGGTAGATATAACTGCATAGAAAATGGTCTGAAAAGATTCACACCAAGCAGATAGCAAAAGCTACCCTCTGGGGAAGGAGAGTAGATCAACGTGTGTGGGTTGGGGAGCGTGAGAAAGGAAGGGCAGTTTAAAAGAGGCACTTACCCTTTCTACACTATATACATCTGTATTATTCATTTATATCATTTATATACATAAAACATCTGTTCTTTATAGAAAATTAAGAAAACGCAATGTTAAGTTTTAGCTAAATTCTAGAATCACTTATAAAAGATGTTGCAGGGATCCCTGGGTGGCGCAGCGGTTTAGCGCCTGCCTTTGGCCCAGGGCGCAATCCTGGAGACCCGGGATCGAATTCCACGTCGGGCTCCCAGTGCATGGAGCCTGCTTCTCCCTCTGCCTATGTCTCTGCCTCTCTCTCTCTCTCTCTGTGTGACTATCATAAATAAATAATAAAAAAAAATTTTTTTTAAAAAGATGTTGCAATTGTAAAAAGAAAAAGTAAAGACTGTTGATAGTCAAAAACATCCTTTGTAGATTTTAACCTCACGAACAGAGAAAGGTGGGCAGCATCAATCAGTAGTTACAAACGAATATGACAGCGTCTTCACAAACAAGCAAGCATCATTCAGAGAACTGAAAGATTGGAACATTGAGACTATAGAAGATTTTGAAATCAGAAACATCATTAAAAAGGTGTCATTGTTCCAAACGTCCCTTAGAAATTCAGTTTTAACAATGAATTCCATCACTTTGGTACAGAAGGTATACTATGGTGTGGGGATGCTCCTGTGATTTAAAAACTGGCATGTATAAGCAGCTACACGATATGAGGGGTTGACTCTTACCTGTACATTTTCTTCTGTAACCTGAATTTCCGCAGTGTAAACATAATCAATTAACATCCTCAGGGTCCAGCCATCTACCTCTTTTATGCGAACTCTCTTTGCTCGGCTCTCACTCATCTCACCTAAAACACAAAGGAGGAAGAGTGATGCTACGGCAAGACGCTGTTGTGAAAACACCAATGCCATTTCCTTGCCACTCACTATATTTTGTAGGCGACACGATCAGTCGCTTTTTGCAGGCCTAAAGCATCCCATCACCTCCCCCTGGAAGCTAATGATGAGCAAATGACGAAATGTACTTTTGTTAGTCACCTGTACCTGGAAATCACATCTCAGCAGTGAGCTTGCCATGTGCCCAACTCTAGCACCTGTGGCACTGTCGGTTCAGCATCTGACGCCGTCCATGCTTTTGAGCAGTTTGGGTTTTTTGGTCCATGCTTTTGAGCAGCTTTTCTTTTTGGCTTTCTACTCATGACTAGAAGAGTCATAATGTTACCCCCTCGGGCTAACAGCAATGAGCACTTGCTAAGGAGGACTCACTTGGTTAGCAGCGTTCACCCCACAAGCACAGCAGTGCCTGCCACAGGCACGAGTGGCCTACGCTGGACACAGAGGCTCTGACCTCCGAGACAGCACCACCCTCGTGCAGGAAACAACCAGAACATAAACTACAGAAGGTGGTGAGGGAACGCAAGACAAAAGAGGGATCATAAAAGGGTTAGTCAAGGACAAGGGCTTATTACAGGGCTCTTCTAGCCCAAGTTCTGTTCCTGTTTGTCATCTGCGGTAACTTCATCCACAAACGGTAGATCCCTTCCACACCAGCACTTCTTACTGAAGCCAGACACTCTGCTACGTCACTGACTGCTAGAAAGTGCTGTAGGACCCTCCTCACTCCCTTACTCACTGAGCTAACTGACCGTGCAAGGATCATAAATAAGATCCCCTCTTGTGGAAACAGGGAAGCAGAAAAGAGAGGGGAGCTTAGGGAGAGAAAGCAGGCAGCAGGTGAGCACACACACGTGGACAATAAATATAAAAAGACCCAAGACGTTGGCGGGGAAAGAAAACTTCAATGTAAAAGGACGAGGACAGTCTACAAGTGATGTCGAGTGCTCTGAGATGCCTACGGAAAAGCTCTGGTGCCATTAGGTTTCAAAGATAAAAGCAGCGGCAGCAAAACCATGCTGCCCCCGCTCACCTTCACCTTAATCCAGCATCTCCTGTTGGAAAAACAACAGAACAGCCTCAGGATTTCTTGAAAGTTCACTTCTTTTTTAGCCATGGTACACTGTCTGTGACCATAAGCTATTACAAAAGCCTACGGGAATCCTAATTACACAAAATTCCTCGGTAAACCCAAACCCTGGGAGGACAGAAATAATAACAGCGATGGACATTTAACTGCATGCTTCCCTGGAGATCATCTCTGACAAGCTCTCAGAAAGAAGCTGTTCTCCTAAGAGCGAAAATATCTCAAAAGTATCCGGCCACTTCCCGGGGAAGGTCAGGAGGGGCCATCCCCCGGGACCAGAAGGCAAGGGAGACAGGTAATGAGAGAAAGGTATACAGGCCTATACGGCAGGAAGACAAGGGCCTGGATTACGTGTCTGCTGCCTCAGCACATTTTTTTCCCTCTAAAAAAAGGGAGGAAAAAAGAAGGGTTGAGAAATACAATATGTAGTTCTTCATCTGCAATACAACACATGTCCCTATCCTACTCTCTCTGGATCTTGTACACAGATGGGATTTGCATCATCTGGAAGCTCTTTTGTGTCAAAAGTGAAGACACTGGTAATTCCCACTTGGACTGTAGACAAAGGCCACAGCTAATTCACCTGTAGGGCTCCAGTGATGTGTAAAGCCCTGCAGGGCCTGAGGCCACACATGGATAAAGCCAGGTACTGAGCTCTCCAGAAGTGAACTCACTTCTCAGGACCCAGCCGTGACCTAGCTTAGATTTTAATTTATACATATATGACTGAAAAATTAGTCCTATGCCAAGCACCTTTTACTATTACAGGTTTTTAAGATTTTATTTATTTATAAGAGAGACAGAGAGAGAGGCAGAGACATAGGCAGAGGGAGGAGAAGCAGACTCCCTGCAGGAGCCCGATGTGGGACTCGATCCCGGAACTCAGGGACCGTGTCCTGAGCTGAAGGCAGATGCTCTACCGCTGAGCCACCCAGGCATCCCTACAGTTACGTTTAGTAAACAAATTTTATTCCATTACTCTTCAAGTTCACGTGTGATCTAATCATTATCATCCTTTTGTCTGTCATTAGTTCTGGGTTACAAAGAAGCTACTGACATACCGGTATTTTCATCTTGGCAAGCGGACCTGGATGCCCCTGCCAGCCACCGTCTGTGATGGTCATGGCACGTAACTCCTCAACTCTATTACTAATCTGAGGCAAACATGGTAGCTGCGTTCCTCCACCAGTTTTGGTCGAGTTTGAGTCACTTCTAGAAAAGGTCTACTAGGGATTCCTGGGTGGCTCAGCGGTTTAGCGCCTGCCTTCAGCCCAGGGCATGATCCTGGAGACCCAGGATCGAGTCCCACATCGGGCTCCCTGCATGGAGCCTGCTTCTCCCTCTGCCTATGTCTCTGCCTCTCTCTCACGTGCGCTCTCATGAATAAATAAATAAAATCTTTAAAAAAGAAAAGAAAAGAAAAGAAAAGAAAAGAAAAGAAAAGAAAAGAAAAGAAAAGGTCTACTAGACCCTCAAAGGGAGAAAAAAAGAAATAGCACTCCCTCCCTGTCCTTCCTTGAGATGTTGGGTCCACTCTAATAGACATCTGGCATTCACAAGGGGAAGCAACCTCGGGATAACATTTTTACTGCCAATGTAAGGACAGAGACACAGAAGGAAGTGAGATCCCTGATGAAATTCTCAAGCTGCAGATCTGACTATGCCTGGTGTCCAGCCGACGTCCCAGTTACGAGAGAATACATGTCCTTACCATTTAAACCAGGGGGTTTCTGTCATGTGCAGCCTACAACAGCGTAACTTAGGCTCTTTATGCACAAGACCCTACTTCATTTTCTTCACAGCAGTCAGCAATATCAGAAATTACTCTTTCTTTCCATTTACTCTCTACCCTCTCCTCTTCTTCCAAGGAGAATCATGAGAACAGGGACTTATCTGTCTTGTTCATCTCTAAAGTCCAGATAATGCCTACCACAAAAAACATGCTCAATAAATATTCTTTGATGAGTGAAAGAGAAAGCACTTTGATGAGTGAAATGATGGTCTACTGTTTCGTATTCCAACTTACCGAATCATGTTCAGTATGACAAAGAAATCATCAAAAAGCACAAAACAAAGGAGTAAAACTAAAAATTCAGTATCTCCCGCTAGATATCAGATAGATATTTTAGCCTGTGGCACTAAATAAGCCTCAAATGTATTTGTAAGAGAAAAAAGCATTTTAAACACCGCATTTGTAACAAGTAATTTAAAACATAAGAACCCAATCTGACATACACTTTCTCAAGTAACAGTTAAACCACCTGGCCTTGCTCTAAATAGGCCCATACTTCACAGAGTAAAAACCTGTGAATATATCACAGAATTACTTTTCACCTCCCTTCTCTACCCAAATACTTGGAATTACGCTGAGTAACAGAATTCTTTTTTTAAGTGACAAAATCTGAATGAAAAATTCCCCTACAATTTATGGGAAATTAAAAACAAGAGCCAAAAAAGAACATCTGCATATTCCCCACTTCTTAATAGGTGAGTCACAGGAAAACAAAAGAAGAGTAGGGTAATGCCCTATGCCACTGCAAATACTTCTGATTATCCACTAAGCAGGAGAAAATATATATACATAATGTATGATGCAATGCAAGCATGGAAAGGTCTACTGGTTGGCCTGACTATATTTTTTATATTAAAGTTTAACAGAGCTTCAGATCAAAAAAAAGAAGACCAGAGAAAGAAATAATGGACTCATATTCCAGCAAATCGTAAAAAAAAAAGTATGTACACTAAACCCCTAGACCAAATCTCCTAATCTTCCTTACCTGACAAATGATGTACTACTCAGTGGTTTCAAAAATTGCCAGAAAGGTGAATAGCACCTATTGCTACAGAACCATAAAAGTCAAGCCTAATAAGCATATGAAAAGATGCTCAACTTCATCAGTCATTAGGGAAGTGCAAATTAAAACTACAAGAGATGCTATTTTACACCCATCAGAATGACAACAAGTTAAAAAAAGTGTTGACAAGGATGTGGAGAAATGGGAAGGAACCCTCATACATTAGTGGTAGGATGTAAAATGGTGCACTTTAGAAAACAGCATAGCAATCCTTTTTAGGTCAAACAGAAATTTACCATAGGACCCAGCAATTCCACTCGTACGTATCTACTCCCATGAGAAATGAAAATAAATGTCCACACAACCAACTGTTCATGGAAATTCACAGCAGCACTATTCCTAATAGCTAAAAGTTGGAAACAACCCAATGTCCATCAACTGGTGAATGGACAATCAAGATATGGTATATCCATAGAATTGTATCTATCTAGCAATTAAAAAGAACAAATTCATGATGCAGACTACGACATGGATGAACTTCAAGATCAGTCATGTGGGAATAAAAAGGTTCCAATGATTTACCACTCAGTACATTTACTAGAAGTCACCGACCACTACACCTGAAATGGGTAAATTTTATAATATGTAAAATATGTCTCAAAAACGTTGTGAAAAAAAACCACAATTGAGGTATTCATTTTATATATATCAGAAATTAATATAGTATCCTTATTTTGCATCTACCTTCATACATCACAATCTGAAATTTGACTACATAGAGAAGGTATAACCTCAGTCAGAAACAGGTAGGACTGCAAGTACCCATCCACCAGTTAACTGAGATACAACTAGGAATATTTATAGAATCAGAATATCCTCAGAGACTCTCATTACCATCATTAAGCAAAGCCTTCATATTCATAAATTGGGTATCAGCTAAAACATGAAGAGTTGGGAACTGTCAGACCACAAAAAAAAAGTGCAAATGGAATGTGGTTTACGTCACAAAGTAAACAGAAAAGAAAGAAAAGGTGTAACAAGATGTACCATCTCTATCCAACATTCATGTTTCTAGATATCTAAGGCTCAAGGAAACTGGAGACTCTAAGTGCCACCTTTTGAAGGGAAAGGAAACTAACTTTGCTGTTGCAGTTTTAAGTTCACCACTATATTTCTGTAACTCTGTGGAAAATCAAACAGTCATCAAAAAAAATAGTCTAAGGCTTCCTCAGTATTCTACTCTTATAGAATATAAAGACATTTAGAAATTTCAAGTATAAGAAAAATGATGGATCATATGGTATGCTTATTTGTAACTTTTTGAGGGACTTCCATACTGGTTTCCACAGTGGCTACACCAAATTACATTCCCACCGGCAGTGCACAAAAGCTCTTTTTTTTTTTCCCTACATCTTTGCCAACACTTGTTATTTCTTGTCTTTTTGATTCCAGCCACTTGGACAGGTGTGATTTGCATTTCCTTGAGGATTAATGATGTTGAGTACAATTTCACGTATTTACTGGCCATCACATTTCATGTATTTATTGGCCATCACTGGTCTTCTTTGGAAAAATGTCTGTTTAGGTCCCCTGTCCATTTTTTAATTGAATTATTTGGTTTTGGGCAGCCCGGGTGGCTCAACGGTTTAGCACCACCTTCAGCCCAGGGCATGATCCTGGAGTCCCAGGATCGAGTCCCACATCAGGCTCCCTGCATGGAGCCTGCTTCTCCCTCTGCCTGTGTCTCTGCCTCTCTCTGTGTCTCTCATGAATAAATAAATAAAATCTTTAAAAAAAAAAAAGAATTATTTGTTTTTTTTTTAGTGTTGAGTTGTAGAAGTCCTTTATATATTTTGGATTTACCCAATAAAATCTAAAACATTAATTAGAAAAATATATATCTACCTTTATGTTTTTTGCAGCATTATTTATAATAGCCAAGATATGAAAGCAACCCAAATGGCCATCAAGAGATGAACGGAAAAAATAAGAATCTGGTACATATATAAAATATTATTCAACTAGGGATCCCTGGGTGGCGCAGCGGTTTGGCGCCTGCCTTTGGCCCAGGGCGCGATCCTGGAGACCCGGGATCGAATCCCACGTCGGGCTCCCGGTGCATGGAGCCTGCTTCTCCCTCTGCCTGTGTCTCTGCCTCTCTCTCTCTCTGTGTGTGACTATCATAAATAAATAAAAAATTAAAAAAAAAATATTATTCAACTATAAAAAAATGAATGAGATCAGCATCTGAGCCATCATAGATGGACCTAGAGTATATCATGCTAGTTTATTAAGTCAGACAAAGGCATATACCATAAGATTGTACTTATACATGGAATCAAAAACACAAAAGAAGCAGAAACAGACCCATAAACACAGAGAACGTGTTACCACAGCAGAGAGAGTGGCAGGATGGGCAAAATGGGTGAAGGGAAGTTGAGGATACAGGCTTCTAGTCAGTGAATGAATAAGTTACAGGGCTAAAAGTCACAGCATAGGGAATATTCAGAAATGCTGAATCACCATGTTGTATACCTAAAACTAATGTAACACAGTGTGTCTGCTATTCTTCAATTAAAATAATAATAAAAACAACCATAATTACTGCCAAAAATTAATTCTGTATTTTCTATGTGCCAAGTAAAATGCTAGGAAATTCACACGTATGATCTAATTTAATTTTTACCAAAATCCTAGGAAGTGAGTAATACGATCATCCCTCTTCTCCAGACAGGGAAACTGAAACATTAAGTGATGACATGAGTTTCCCACAGTTTCTAACAAGGAGGTAGCAACCGCAGTGTCATGTGAGAGAATGCCACTTACGGGGGACAGCACTCCACTAGGGACTTCCTAAATTAGGCCAACACATTCCAGCTCAAAGCCTCGTCTCACAAGCCTAGAGACTCTGTTGAGAAAACTGTCCAGGAGAAATAAATAAGACGTGAACCATGAGACTGAAACGAATCCTAGGACATAAAAATTTGACTAGTCCCACTTCATCGGTATCGACTTTTCAAATCGGCCGCAGCTAAAGGCCCCCTCTCAGCTTGGCTCAGAGCCCCTCTGCTACCTTCCCACGTTCTTGATTATTTAACTCTGTTCAGGACCAGCAAGGCTGCAACAGGCTGAATAGTGAGGGGCCTCCAGGCACCCCTCTACTCCTAAAACACTAAGCTCATCCTCCTTACATGGCCTGCTGCACTTCTCTTCATCTGTGTGAAGCCTTTAATCCCATCAGGTTTCAGGAAATGTCAGATCCCCTTCTCTCAGGGCTGCCCGTCACAGCCTTTACCAGCAGCATCAATGCTTTGGGCACCCACATCGTCCATATGCTACTACATATTTAAAGTGTGCATATCATTACTGGGGCAGGAAGCACGCTTACACTGTTCTGTATTCCTTGAAGTATCTGAGCAAAATCTTAGGCACAAGAAATACGTCATGACTTCTAAAGTATGAATAGCTTTGTATTTGTGCTTTTTTATATAACTACATTTGTATTTAGAAGTATTTTGTTTGTCCTATCAATGTTCTTAAGATTATAAGCTCACTGTTGGAACATATAATGACTTCATTTCTTATTTAAACGCAATACATGTTTAAATTTTTTTTTTTTTTTTTAAGAATGAGGTTAAGGGAGAACCTAGATGGCTCAGTCAGTTACATGTCTGACTTCAGCTCAGGCCATGATCTGACATGTGGGGTCAAGCCCCATGTCAGGCACCTGTTCAGGGAGGAGGCTAGTCCTCCCTCTGCCTCTGCTCCTCCTCCTGCTCGTGCGCTCACTCTCTTTCTCTAGCTCTAAAATAAATAAAATCTTTTCAAAAAAAAAAGAAAAGAAGAATGAGGTTAAGGACTTTAAGTGTTACGGGCATAAACTACTTTTTCCCCAGAAGTACTGAAATCATTCTATGTATTTTTACAGTTACCTAAGTGTTCACCCTACTTTTTTATATATATCCAAGTCAAAGGATATTAAATAAACATCTCTTTATTCATAAAGAATACATGAATATGTGAAAAGCATTTTTAAAAATGGAAACAGTAAAAATGCTTTTCTTTTGCCAAAATAATAAAGTGCCAAAAGTTGTTATAAATAGCAGGAAAGGAAACTAAGCCAATATATGTAAATATAAATATAAAGGGGAAAACTGAGAATAAAATCGTGACTATGTGAACGTAATGTACACATACACACAACATGATTATAAAAACGGAAAACAATGAGGAAAAAGAATTTGAAACAAAGGAAGAGCACATACTTCCATTATGATACTTAATTTCCTAACAGTAAAATGTTAATAAGGAAACAAAATGTGGGAAGAAAACCCCAGATCTGTATATATTTTAAAAACACTCATAACTAAGACATTTCATACCTGTAAACATGGCATGAAAGTAAGGACTACAGGCAGCCAGCACCACTCTATGTGCAGAGATTTCCATGTCTTCGGCCACAATTGTGACGTCACACAGCAAATTCTGACTGTTTACAAAGCAGAGAGAGAAAAACAATTTAATGATACCAATAATCAATGTATCGAACGTCCTTTGCAAAAAGATTACAGTAAAAGCCCACTCCTTCGAAGCTGAGGCTAACTTTTAAAACTGCCATCCTTTGGGGCACGTGGGTGGCACAGCTGGTTAAGCGGCTGACTCTTGGTTTCGGCTCAGGTCGTGATCTCAGGGTCCTGGGATCAATCCCCCACTTCGGGCGCTGCACTCAGCAGGGTCTGCTTCAGATTCTCTCTCTCTCTCCCTTTGCCCCTCCTACTCCTGTGCATTCTCTCTCTCCAAAACAAGGAAATCTTTTTTTAAAAAAAATAAACAAAACTGCCGTCCTTTAAAACAGAATTCCTAAACATGAAGCACATAGAAAACAGTCATGACAGATGCCTGACATGCATCGGGCCGTCACTCAGAATCTTGCCTTTGTTTAATAGAGAAATCCTTCCCAATTTGATCATTGATTTCTCAACCTAAAATAAATTACTGGCAGCAAACCATCAATGGATCATAAAAGGGGAGGTCGTTTGAATTAAGAACATCAGCAGAAGTAGCAGATGGCAGTCTGACATTAGGATGAAGACAAAATAAAACATATGCAGAAAACCAAATTGGGTCAAAGTACCAAAAAAAAAAAAGATACTTAAAATGATGCTGGGTCATCAAGCAAAGGTAAAATTATATTCAATTACACCTGCTATTTAAAAGGCATAGAAGACATTCGAGGCTTCACTTAATCAGAACATTTTACCAGTGCAAACTATCTCATTCCTCACGGCTAAAAAAAAAAAAAAAACATTACCATATACAAAATTAAAAAGCATTTTGTTACCTTAAAACAAACCATTATTCAGCAAACATAATTATACCTCCAATTCTGAAATATCCATTTTAAGTCATTCAAAACCATGTGGTGAACATTTTTCACATTCTACACAAGCTGCTGGATGAGACTCTCCAGCTAAATAAGAATGTCACAGAGTATCTTTTTGGCAAAAAGTGGTGCTGATGCTTCTTCCAGAGCAAGCGGGAAGGATCTACCTCTAAAATCGACCTTACTGGTAGTTGTGTCATTTTTTTTTTAAGATTTTATTTATTTATTCATGAGAGAGAGAGAGAGAGAGAGGCAGAGACACAGGCAGAGGGAGAAGCAGGCTCTGTGCATGGAGCCCGACGTGGGACTCAATCCTGGGACTCCAGGGTCACGCCCTGGGCCGAAGGCAGACGCTAAACCACTGAGCCACCCAGGGATCCCCAAGTTGTGTCGTTAATAACTAACATAGGTGTGGTGAACCCGAAAGTCCTTCCCACGCCTCAAATGCCCAAGCACTGAATTTATACGTATAGCACACACAGGTCACACCTGGCCCCCTCCTCCACTATTCTACTTCCTACAAGGGTGGACCGTCTGCTTCTGTAGTTTCCTAGGAGCCCCCAAGCAACATTTTCACGTGCACTTTACCAAGTCCTTGAAGTTCTCCGGTTTTCCACACTGCTTATAAACTTGTTTCTGTAAAGTTCAAAAGTTTTTAGAGACCCTACTAGCATCTACTTTCCCTCCAGTTGAGGAAAAAATAAAAAAAAGAAGTCCCACTGCATGGGGGATAACTGCATTCCAGGCCTCATGGCTAATGAGCTTGCTGGGACCCTTTAGACTGAAGTATGGCTCACAATGCTGTATGAGAGACCGGGCAGGTCCCACATTAGTCATCAAAGGTGGCATAAGGTCACCCATTTGTGATTCCTCCACTGTGAAAAACTGACAAAGTCTACTGTCTGCTTGGAGAATATAAATCCACTCTGTAATTTCATGAATTCCATGGGTTCACAAGTAACCAGAGTGGGAAAAGTCAGTGGTGTTTTTAGGAGAATACCATGCAAGAGCTTTATCTGCGTGTATTATCTCATTTAGACCCCACCACAATCTTATGCAGTTGGTATTCTTACAATTTTTACCCCCAAATGTGTTGCTGGGAAAGTAAGGTTAAAGATGAACAATCTCAGGGCAGCCTGGGTGGCTCAGCAGTTTAGCGCTGCCTTCGGCCCAGGGCGTGATCCTGGAGACCCGGGATCGACTCCCACATCAGGCTCCCTGCATGGAGCTTGCTTCTCCCTCTGCCTGTGTCTCTGCCTCTGTGTGTGTGTGTGTGTGTCTCTCATAAATAAATAAAATCTTTAAAAAAAAAAAAAAAAAAAGATGAACAATCAGCCTTAAGTCCCAACTAGTGGCAATGCCAGGATTCAAATCCATGGAGTCTGGCTCCAAAGCCTTTAACCACCACACAAAATCTCCTAAAATTGTGTGGCTTCAAGACCTGTGAAAGCTCAAATAAAATAGGGAATAAAAAGTGTACGTCAAGTAACACCAATGTATTAGTTGACATACTATATACCAAAAGAAATTTTTTGAAGTTCTACATATAATTTTAGTGGGGTTTTAGCACTAACTCTACAAGAACAGTTAAAAAAATAAAATAAAATTCAACAAAGCACTGCAAGATCATCTCTGCTCTTAAGGAGTCTAGCAGAAAGGACTGACAATGCCAAGATTATAGGATAAAGTGGAAAACATCAAAAAGGTGCTATGGGAATAGGGGAGCATTTAAATCAGATTAGGGGTCAGAAGAGACTTCCTGCAGCTACCAGAAGAAAGGCAGACAGAGAGAGAGAAGGGCGAGCAAAGAGCAGGAGAAGGATGGGTTGAGGGTCAGCAGAGTTGCACACAGTCTCTCAAGCATGGGGCTTCCAGAGCGTCCATGTGGCTCAGTCAACTAAGCATCTGCCTTCAGCTCAGATCATGATCCTGGGGTCCTGGGATCCAGTCCTACATCAGACTTCCCGCTCCTCAGAAAGCCTGCTTCTCCCTCTGTCTCCGCCTGCCTTTCATTCTTTCTCTCTTAAGAAGAGGAAGAAAAAAAAAGAAAAAGAAAAAGAGGAGGAGGAGGAGGATGGGGCCATCTAGGCTTTCTATAAGGATCAGAGCATGAGGACACCCCTCAAAGGTGAGTCGAATACGTCTTGATGCCTATTTTCCTTCTGTGTAGGAAATCCTTCTTAGTGCTCTAGTTTCAAGATGGAACTTAAGTGGAATTACACTTGAACACCCCCAAATCACATAATTAATTACATCTAGCTTCAATTTCAATTACTCATTGATCGAAACCATCTAGCATAACACCTGCCGGTTGTCACATAATTAGCTTGGCCTTCCGGCTTATTAACTGATGTTAGCTAACGAACAAGGTAAAAACGCTGCCAAGTTAGTATGCAGCCACACTCTGGGTTAAGTCACACACAATCTAAACATTCCAAAACAGTAACATATTTAGTGCTAGTGCTTCATTTTTTACCTCTTTGTCTCCAGCAATAACATATTTTAAAAGAGCACTCAGAGATAAGAGAGATCTGACCAAACTTCTGATCTTCCAATCAGTGCGTCTGAGTCTGGCCCTTACCTCTTTCCAAATGTGCACATTCATAAGAAGTAGAATAACTTTTGGGTGAGGAGGAGTGAGCTATAAATGAAAAGTCTGGCAATTTTTACCTACCTAAAAATAAGAGCAATTTGTATAGCAGCCCATACCCAGAGTCTACATGGTGCGTTTCCGAGTTTGTAATCCTATTACTTGAGACCTAATGAGGGAATGAACAGAAGGAAAAACTCTTCCAGAATAATCAGACAAAATAAAGTTGCTACTTAGCAAATTTTGCATTTATTCTCTCATTCATCAAATATCCAGAGTGGCTACTGGTGCACCAAGCACTATGTGCATTTACAATAACAAGATAATGTCCGTGAAAGCACGGAGTTTACAGTTGAGTGGGGAGAAACAGAGAAGCTAGTGGCTAACTGCAAAAGGAATCTATAGCTTTTAAGATGGGGCAGGTGTGGGGTGTCTGAGAACGCACAAGAGAGGCCAAGTCCAACCTGAAGGACGCTTTGCAAAGAAGTTGTCTCTAAGCTCAAACGTGGAGAAGAGCAAATACCGGCCTTATGTAAAACTCAAATTGCCCAGAAAAATGAAAGGCACTCCACCTCCTAAATGAAACAACATCATGCAAACTGGTCCTTCTCAGGAAAGAGACGGCTTTGAAAATGAGGGGGGCACTTGATGGGATGAGCACTGGGTGTTATGCTATATGTTGGCAAATTGAACTCCAATAAAAACAAAATTAATGAAACCTGCCCAAACATACCAAGACAGCCTTTAGTTTTCTGATATAAAGTGCCCAAATTCCTAAGACTGGAAAAACCTATCACCGTTGTGATATCTTCTCAAAATAAAATATGTCAACGGGCTCTGAGGTCAAAAATAATTAGTAGTCACATGAAACAAGAATTTACTTTCTCCTGGAAGTGGGGGAGGTGAGGCGATCACATGGCCCGTCCACCTTCCTTCCCCAGGTGCCAGGGAAAACTTGGAGGAGCTCCTGCCACATGGAGTGGAGTCAGGGTAACGGCCGAAGCACCGGGCGGGCGAGGTGAGCTGTCGGCAAACCACAGCCCACAGCCAGGAACTGCCCAAAGCCATCTCTGAACAGCATCGGCTGTTAGGATAAAGGAACAACAGCAAAACATAAAAAGAAACGAGGCAAGGGTCAGAAATCAAGGCAAGAAGGAGAGAAGCTAAGGAAACTGAGAACTGGGCAGGAACCAGAGGGTGAGCCAGACGTGGGTGCTGCTGGGCGCACGGCTGCATCACGGAGCACTGGCTGCTCGCACGGAGGGGGGTGGGCCCGGGGATGAGCTGACTTAGCGGTGAAAGGCTTCCCGGCTGCTGACTTAGTCATATTTAACCAAACCTCCTATAACTGACAGTTTCATTTAACAGACAAGGGAGATGCAATCTGGCTGTAATGTCAATGCTCTCCGCAGAGCAACAGAACTCCGTGACGAGTGTCACCAACTGTCTCCTTTTCCTTCTTAAAACCGTGACAGTTTGATTTGGATATGAATTTGGATTTCCGTGGCAGTTAGGCACAGGGAAAAAGACTTAGATGTCGGGCTTAGTAAGATTCACCATCACAGTAAAAGTCCTAAAAAATAGCACGGCCCCCTCAACAGATTTGCACCTGCTGAGATTTTCAAACAGGAAGCAGGAAGTGGTGGCCGTCAGGTTGGAAAGGTAGGAAAACCGACTACAGGGACTTGGAAACGGCCTGGAACTACGAAAAGGTCCCAGAATAGAGGGTATTATTCTTCTCAAATAGAATCGAGACAGCAGGATGACGTGAAACATGACAAGACGGAGCTACAGGAAGACGTGGGGGAAAGCGTGTCACCGAATACCTCAGAGAAGGGAAGGAGACATCTCCAGATCTGACGACCTACAAGCACACGTGGTCACAGTTGAGAGCAGAAGACGGAAAGGATGATTAGAAATAAAGTGAAAGATGATATCAGGGACAGAGGAAAGCTGGTGGGGAGGGAGAAAAGAGAAATGAGGCAGGCGCGGGATTTCAGGGGGGAAAGAGTAATGCAGACATGAATTTCTGAATATGCGAACGAAAGCCTGACTATGGGGTAGAAATGTAGGATGTATACAAAGGGAACCTCCTCATTAAAAGGTTCTTTTTAGGGGCAGCCTGGGTGGCTCAGTGGTTTAGCACCTGCCTTTGGCTCAGGGCCTGATCCTGGAGACCCAGGATCGAGTCCCACATCGGGCTCCCTGCATGGAGCCTGCTTCTCCCTCTGCCTGTGTCTCTGCCTCTCTCTCTCTCTCTCTCTTTCTGTGTCTCTCACGAATAAATAAATAAAATCTTAATAATAAAATAAAATGTTCTTTTTAACTGGAGAGCTAAATCATGAGGTACGCTAGGCTATGACAATTTAAAGAAAAAAGCCAGAGTGAGATCTTCTGATTTTCTAATTTAAGAGCTCCGAAACAGAGCACCATCTCGCATGTGGCAGGTGTTCAACAACGCAGAAAAAGGGAAAAGACACAAAGTCAGGTTAGTAAACGACCTCACTACTACCCGTTATTCATGATGTTTGAAATGTGCAATGAGTCTACCCATGCTCCATAAACACCCCTTAAAAAGAGACCAATCAGGGCAACCCCGGGTGGCTCAGCGGTTTGGCGCCGCCTTCAGCCCAGGGTGTGATCCTGGAGACCTGGGATCAAGTCCCATGTCGGGTTCCTTGCATGGAGCCTGCTTCTCCCTCTGCCTGTGTCTCTGCCTCTCTCTTTCTCTCTGTCTCTCTCATGAATAAATAAATAAAATATTAAAAAAAAAAGAGAGACCAATCACATGTGCTTAAGAAACACTGTGGAAGATTACCAGTTAAAATGAGACAAGAAGCTTCAAACTACACCTTAAATTTTTCTAAATAAACGAGTCTATTTGACTTGGGGGCTCTTCCCAACTGCTCTGTCCTTCCAAGAATGTTTTAGAGTCTACTCTACTACAACATGAAAGCAAAAGAACCTCACTACCTGAAGTTCTTCACAGGAAAAAATAAATATTGATTAGAGTAATAAAAAATTCACATCGGAAAAACAATAAATATTAGAGTAATAAAAAATTCACATCGGAAAAAAAAATTCACATCGTTATGTGATTTAAAATCTCTTTTACAGGGATCCCTGGGTGGCGCAGCGGTTTGGCACCTGCCTTCGGCCCAGGGCGCGATCCTGGAGACCCGGGATCGAGTCCCACATCGGGCTCCCGGTGCATGGAGCCTGCTTCTCCCTCCGCCTGTGTCTCTGCCTCTCTCTCTCTCTCTCTCTCTCTGTGTGTGTGTGACTATCATAAATAAATAAACATTTTTTTAAAAAATCTCTTTTACAAACAGAGATATAAAGCTATGAAGAGAAAAGCAGACTCATTTAAGTTTGTTCTTTAATTCACCTGCCATCTAAGCAACAGAATACAAATAACTGAAGAGCCACAACTCAAACTTTTCATAGATGCACAACAGATAACACAATCCGACTAGCGGTCTGGATCCGCAAGGTCTAGAAGTCCCCGAGGGAAAAAACTACAATAAACACTCCTTTAAGACAGAACCTCAGGCTTTTTTGTTTAAATTATCTTTGGAAATGTAAAAACTGCTGCTATAACTGAATCGGTAAGTATTTATGGCTTATATGTGATGAATAGGGGCGAGTTTGAACTGCTTCCCACGACTCATCCTTACTGAAAACCTTCAACTCCTAAACTGAACTTAAGGATCAAATTCTCTTCCTTCTGAATCAGTGACAGTGGGGCCCCGACTAAGAGCCCTTGAAATTTTTCAAGCTCAAATACAGTCTTATCCCATAACCCACAAAATGAAGTTTTTCGGTTTAAAATTTTTTGAAGGCGAAATGCTACCTCTTGACATTTCCTTTCTTTGGTCATCTCAAAAAGCCCACAGCATGACGTTCTCAAAAAAAACATACGTCCGAGATTTCGTCTGCTTGTCTTCTCCACAGACCCAGCACAGCCGTTGCACATAACGAGCACCCTGTAAAGATCTACTGATTTGATTCTGAAGATGTGAGTGTTCAGAAAAACTCCAACCCCCGCCAATTCACGCTTGGGAAATTTAAAGAGCTGAATTTCCTGCCAGAGTGTGTTGCTAAAAAGACCCGTCCTTTCACTACGCTGCCAGGTTGCTCCTCCAACATCATTAATCTTACAGTGCTGCTCCCTTTTTCAAAAGCTTCCCCGATTTCCGTTGCCCACAGGATGGAGTCCAAACGCACCACGGCACTTAAGCTGCACGATTCTGTCCTTCCCCTGCTTCCTAGCCTGTTCTGCACAGACTCCGCAGCATGAACTCTTGATTCGCTTTATCCAGCAAGTTCTGCTTATCCGCTCCCTAGCTCATGCCCTGACCCAGGCCAGGAACCCAGGCCAGGAACCCAGGCCAGGAACCGCCTCTCCTCTGCGAATCCTATGCTCCAGCAGGCCCAGCAGAAACCACGTCTGTGGCTGCTTACAGTTCTCCTGTGCACACCCTCTTGGGCTCACAACCCTCCACCACCCCACCCCCCGCCCCAGACGGCTCCGGCGGGGATCCAGACGCCCGCGGGGACCGGCCAAGTCCAGGGGCCCCGCTCCGCCTTCCGGGGCCTGCTTGCTGGTCTCAGAGGAGAGCCAGCTGCTCACAGACACTTGTGGAATACACTGTTCAGGAGTGACTGCAGGGCTCGCAAACCAAGTAATTTTACGTTATGCAAGCTCATACTGGGCCAGGACAGGGAGCTCTATCTGGGCCTCTTGTCTAAAAAAGAAACAAAACCAAAAATCTATTACTTCCATCAGGTTCAGGTTCATAAACTCTCTCTCTCTCTCTCTCTCATTCTCGTTTGGCTGCAATGCTACGAGGTAGACATGAGGGCCCAAGGGCAGAGTGGTAAGAACAAGGAAGTTCCCCCTTCCCAGGAGTCAGGAAACCACTCTCAGCTACCCCTTCCTGGCGGCAGGAAGTTGATGCAATGACAGGAAATCAAAGATTTCCAGCTGTTTAAGGAGGAGGCCTCATCAGAGATTTTTTTTTTTTAATTACTCAAATGGGCCAGAAGGGGTAAGAGAGAAGTGAATGACGTTAAAAACAAACAAACAAAGGGGTTCTGATGAACTCCAAAGAGAGCTTATTTTTTAAAACACCACCGGTCAGTGACTGTATTAAAACAATCCCGGTCAGAGGGCTGGGAGCCAACACCCTCTGGCCTTTCAAAGGTCGCTCTTTGTTCTGCACATCAGCATCAACTACCAGCCTGTGACACATTAGCTCCCGAAATGGGGGCAGGGTGCGACACAAAGGAGGAGGTACTGTTTCACAGCCATACAGTCCACACCCAAAACGGGACAAATAGGTGCAGGGAGGCTGGCGCTGCACAATGCCAGGATGAGGCAAGGCCCTCACGCTGCGCAGGTCAGCAGGAGAGCACCTCACAGGCCCAGAGAATGCTGGAGAAGCAACCTGACGCTCCATCCCGCCCACGCCCCTCATTTTACAGCTAAGGCTCGGGGAAGTAAAAGAGCTGGCCCAAGGCCAAAGAGTTTGTCCCCAAACCTGGGTCACCCACCTCAGGAGAAGGTGTCGCCTTCCCTGAAGTTTAGTGAGTCAGGCCTGGGTCAACAGAGACCTACCCACCAGCGGAAGGTCACAGCGACCGCGCCCCGTGGGAGGGGGAGGAAATGTGGACAGGACCAGAAAGAGCCAGTCTTTCAAGACTTTTCAAAGAAAAAAAGAAGCCATTAAAAACCACAGTCTTCATATGACCAGACTGTTTTCTTACGTTTCTTTCTGTTGCATTTAGGAACCGCTGCAGTTTACTTTCTAATAACTACTGTTACGATGGAATTAAAAAACTAAAACAGCACAGCCAGGCCTGCTGGATTACCCCAACTATCTATCTGCATTTGCCCAAAGACTAAAATGAAAATACATTTATTAAAAATGCCATCATTACACTGTATGTTAACTAGAATTTAAACAAAAATTTGGGGGAAAATAATTAGTATTAAAAATCAAAATAAAAAATGGGGCACCTGGGTAGCACAGTCAGATAAACATCAGACTTGGTTTCAGCTCAGGTCGTGATTTCATGGTCCTGGGAAAGGCCTTCCTCACTCTCTGAGCTTAGCTCCTGCGCTTAGCCCACAGTCTGCTTGTCCCTATCCTACCCCCTCTGGTGCTCCCTGCCCTTCCTCTTGCACGAGTCCTCGCTCTCAAAGTCTTTAGCAAAATAAATAAATAAAAATAAAAACAAAAATACTATCAGAGCAGGACTAGGAAGCAAGTCAAATATGTAACAGTCGAATCTCTCTCCAAACCACTTTCCACCTGGTAGCAAATGTTTTTTTTTTTAAAAAAATATATATTTTATTTATTTATCCATGAGACACACACAGAGAGAGAGAGAGAGGCAGAGACACAGGCAGAGGGAGAAGCAGGCTCCCTGGAAGCCTGATGCGGGACCTGATCCCAGGGCCCTGGGATCACACCCTGGGCTGAAGGCAGATGCTCAACCACTGAGCCACAGGTGCCCCTGTTCTTTTCAAAATGAAAATCTAATCATGTCATTACCCTGATTAAAAGTCTCCAGTGGCTTCCTCCCATGACAACTCCTGATAAAGACCAAAATGTATAAGGCCCTAAGTCTGCTGGGCCCCACCTGCCCACTCAGGCTTCTCTCTTGCCCGAGGCCCCCCAACCTCCCCCACCCGGCCGTCTGCACTCCAGCTGCCCCTCAGTTCCTCCCACGAGGCCAGCTCCCGCCTACCACCAGGCTTGGGGCCTGCCATTCCCCGTGCCCGGAACCCTGCTCCCTAATCTTTCCCGCCCCCCCATTCTGGCTTCATTTCTCTACCTCTATTTTGCTTTGGATCTCAGCACAACTATTTCTACTTTCCCAAGGAAGCCCGTTCTGACCGCTGTTATCCACCTTCACAGCACCAGGCGGCCCTCCTTTGTAGCACTACCATTAAAATATACAGTAAATTATGTGTGTAATTCTCTGATTAATGCCTGCTTCCTGCATTCAACCATTAGCTACATGTCTGTTTTTGCTCACCATTCTATCTCCGGCACCCAAAAGATAAATATTCGCTAAATCTTTAAGTAAAGAAGAAACAAACGATGGACCCGAAGCGTGGGCTTTTAGGAAAGACATAGCACAGAGATTGAAGGAAAAGTGTAAGTCATTCCCTTCTTTGTAGTCCAAGCTTTCAAATATATGGGGGGGGGGGGGGGATGTCTTTCACAAACAGCTAAGAAAACTAAACCAAGACTATTACTGCATACATTAGTCTTTTAATTAAAAAACTACTCATGCACCCATCAACTTTTGGGGCGGGGGGGGGAAGGGCAGAGAAAGGAGGAGAGAATCTTAAGCAAGCTCCACCACCAGCACAGGGCGGAGCTCCATCTCACAACCCTGATATCACGACCTGGGACCAAATCAGGAGTCAAAGGGTACCTGACTGAGCCACCCAAGTGCCTCTCAATCAACGTTTAAAGTCGCTTCTTTCGTATCAGTGATTCTCAAAATTATGATTCTCAACATACTTGAGAATTACCTTAGCCACGGGAAGGTACCGGTCCTCAAAATTACTACCACTACGACCACCACCACCTAAGTCACGTTTTCTTTCCATATTCTTGGTGGTAAGTTAGAAACCCTAGACCAATGCTGTCCAGTAGAGACACATGGGATACATGTGTCATATAAAACATACTGGAATGTCAAAATCTTGTAGCAATCATATTAAAAAAAGAAACAAGTGAAAATAATTTCAATAATCTATTTAACCCAAAATATCCCATATATTATCATTTCAAAATGCGATTGATATTCTTAAAACATATTAAAAACACATTTTACATTATTTTTTTGTACTAAATCTTGGAAATCCATTATATATTTTCCACTTACAGAACATCTCCATTCAGACGAGCCACACATGGCTAATGGCTACCATATGGGACACAGAAGTCTTATACCACCCCTGCTTCTCATAAAAAATAAAAATAAAAATAAAAAAAACACCTGCCGAAAAAGCTTTTAATTTTCTCTGTATCACACAAAGCAACAATGAGGCACAAAGAGTATATTCACTATAAACAACTGAAAAATAAAGGGAAGAGACCCATGGTTACATGTATATGAATGCAACAATACCTTCTTAATTCGTTCATGACTTTAAAAGCTTTCTTCATGTGCCAAGGATTCACTGTCACTGGGCAGTGTTTTTCAGTATTATCATCTTTTGAATCGAGAGGCTTCTGATGACCCTGCTTTGTGCATCTGTACATAAAAAGAACAAAACAAACAAACAAAAATAAACGGAAAAGGCCTTATTACAGATAATTTAGTCCAGGCTTATCAGCCTACAAGAGATAACAATGAGTCTCCCACACTCATACAGCATATCCCAATGTAAGATTAACACACAAAAATTCAGAACATTTTCTGATGGTCACTAGGATTTTAACCAAAAAAAGCGGGTAATCACTTCCACAGTGTCAAAGCTCAGAAAATTCAGTAGAAGTGGTTCAACAGACAACTTGAAGTAAAAATGCTGAAAAATGATCCTCTGTCTTAGAAATTAACCTGCTTTTAACAATCCGTTGTAGTCATATATTATTTACAAGCATTTTACAAGACAGGGACAGGATCATATTTTATACCAACTTCAAAGCCTCAGAATCTGATTTGAATTTCGCTCTCCACCGCCCAGGTTATTTACCCCACATATGTCAGACCTGCTTTTGCAACAATTAATCATGTTAGAGTTCATTGAGTATTTGCTAAACGGTGGCAACAGCGCTAAGTCATTTACTTGCATTATTTGCTTAATCTTCACAACAGCTCTGTGAACTCATTACTATTATGATACCCATTTAATAGATAAAAAGGTGAAGGCAAAAAAAATAATTTGGTTAACTAAATAGCAGAGCTGGGTAAGACTCGAGTCACTCTGAGTCTTTGAGCTCATTCTTTTTACTAATATTCAATACCATTTCCTACATTAAGCAATGATACTTAACTTCATATTTAAACAAAATTTTTAAAAGCATGAGCTAGATCTGTATTGCTGTATAAATTATTCTTTTGAGGGATCCCTGGGTGGCGCAGCGGTTTGGCGCCTGCCTTTGGCCCAGGGCGCGATCCTGGAGACCCGGGATCGAATCCCACGTAAGGCTCCCGGTGCATGGAGCCTGCTTCTCCCTCTGCCTGTATCTCTGCCTCTCTCTCTCTCTCTCTGTGTGACTATCATAAATAAATAAAAATTAAAAAAAATTATTCTTTTGAGTCTCGGAGGCAAAAAAAAAAAAAAATTAACAAATAAAATCAGGGTGCCACGGCCGGGAAGGGGGATTAACTGCTAACTTTTTGAGGAGACGGCTGCGCAACTCCAGAAATGTACTAAAAATCACTGACTTGTACAATTCTAATAGGTGGATTTTAGGGCATGTAAATTATATCTCAATAGAACTATTAGATTAAAAAAAAAAGTCAGGATGCCAAATTAAGCCTAAAGAAATCATACGGTATATATCTCACAAAAAACAGGCAAGCATTATTTATTGATGCGTTTCTCCTCCCACTTCTTCCTTTCCTGGCCCATTTTGAAAGGATCATTCATTTTTAAAATATTACCTCTCACAAATTCATTCAGCAAATATCTGAGCGCCAACTATGTACCAAGCACTGTTCTAGGCACTTGGAATATATGTGAACAATGAACAAAAAACGGCGCCTATTCTCAAAGAGCTTGGAGTCTAGCAGGGGAGAGGGGAGACAGGGAGGAGACAACCCACCAGTGAAGCAGGAAGCACATCAGAAAATAAGGGTGATGAATACAAGAAAAACAGCAGGGTACAGAGAGCAAGAGTATGGAGTGCTGCAACTTGCACTAGTCAATAGGATCATCAGGTCATCAAGAGCCCAAATGAGAAGTATGATTTGAACGAGGACTAGGGGAGAGAACGTCCAGAAGGAATGAAGAGCTACAGCACAGGCCTGTACGTGCTTGGTGTGTCCCGGGAACTCTGAGACCATGGCTGGGGCTGGGGGGGGGGGGGGGGGGGGGCAGAAAGAAGCGCAGATCATGTAGGGCCTGTAGGATGCTATAAGGACTTTGGCTTTTACCCCGAGTGGAAGAGGGAGGCATTGCAGAAGACTGATACAATCCAACCGGTTTTCAAAGGATCACTTTGCTGTTGGTTGAGAATAGACCATGTGGGCAAAGATGAAAGAGGGCTAACTACTTAGGAGAGCAACGCAGTAGGGGATGACGGGGCTCAGGGCACGGGAGTAGCAGTGGCAGTAGGAGCAGTGATGAGAAACGGTTGGGTTCTGGCTTATTTTAAAGGTAGTGCCAACAAGCTTCGTTGACAGGCTACATGTACCATGTCAAAGAAAATCCGAACAATTTCTTGAGTTGAGTAACTGGCTTGAGTAACTGGAAGGACTGAGTCTCCATTCACTGAGACGGCTGAGGCTGCAGGTGGAACTGATTTGGGGGTAGGAAGATCAAGGGCTTAGGCTTCATACATGTTGCTTATCAGACATCCAAGTAAAGATATCACACTGGCATATCAGAGTCTAGAGTTGGAGAGAGAACTTTAGCTGGATGGAAATGTGGGGATCATTGATTACATAGAAAGTACGTGAAGCAATGAAACTCAGGCGCTCAAACCTTGCTGTAACCCCCACCCTCAACCGTAGATGCTGTCCTTGCTTATTTCTCCGCGTCCCAAGACTCAACAGTGGTTGACTAGGCATCCGATTCTTAGAGGATTTGCATTGTCCCCTGGAGAGTTCTGAGAGTTTTTAAAGGGGCTTTACAGGGATCCCTGGGTGGCGCAGCGGTTTGGCGCCTGCCTTTGGCCCAGGGCACGATCCTGGAGACCCGGGATCGAATCCCACATCAGGCTCCCGGTGCATGGAGCCTGCTTCACCCTCTGCCTATGTCTCTGCCTCTCTTTCTCTCTGTGACTATCATAAATAAATTTAAAAAAAAAATTTTTTTTTAAAAATAAAGGGGCTTTACAAATAAATGAGTACAAGACACGGCCTCCAGGGGGTGAGCCCACAGCTGGAGTGGGAGAGCAAGATGGTGCACCCGTGGCCTGTGTGCGTGTGTGCACGTGTGTATGTGCGTGAAGAGAGGGATGAGCCATACCTGGCCTGAGAAGAAGAGCACGTCTAGGAGCCAAGGATGAAAGAATATTGAGATCTGACGAGGAGACTGGGAAACATTTCACAGTAGAAGACAACCTCATAATGCTATTTCCCCACCATTCTTTCACAGAGAAAACAGTAGGGGAAAGGAAATCATGCAAATACACGCAACCTATGCAAGCTTTCGGGGTGCCTGGGTGGCTCAGTGGTTGAGCGTCTGCCTTTGGCTCAGGGGTCTTGATCCCATAGTCCTAGGATCAAGCCCCACGTCGGGCTCCCTGCATGGAGCCTGCTTCTCCCTCTGCCTGTGTCTCTGCCTCTCTCTCTCTCTGTCTCTCCTTAATAAATAAATTCTTAAAAAAAAAAAAAAACTATGCAAACTTGCTGACCACACAACGCTGAATGCCCACATGTACACGTACAGCCAGTCAGGGTTTACGTCTGCTTCCAGTTTAGTAACTTCAGAGCGCACAAGAGAGGAGAAGCAGAAGATTGAGGACTGGCAAAGCCATCACAGAAGGCTTCTCAGGGCTCAGAATGGGAGCGAAAGCGACTCAGCCCGAGAAAGAATGACATCATTTTAGAGTCAAGAGGGTTTATATTTGCTTAAGAAATTATGAATTAAAATTTCCTGCATTATAGGATTAAATAACTTTAAGACCGCACTATAACCACCGGGATCTACGCTGGTGCGTTCTTAAGGCTATTTTCGGCTCCTGCTTTCTCTGATGTGCTCCAAAACTCTACGAGAAAAGACTTTATTCAAAGGCTTAAAGGAGTAAGTGAGGAATAACACTGAATTTTTTTTTTTAAGTGTTCTCTGTACGGAGAGCTGCTTAGAAATACAGCGCCCGGCGCACAGGGCGGCGGCTGCAGCCCGGACGCCCTCCCCGTGATGCCCCGTCCCGCGGCCTTCGTGTCAGGGTCTCTCCAGAAGCGGAACCGAGTGACGGGAAGCCCGTGCCTCGGGCCCGGTGTGAAGCGAGCGGCGCTGCAGGCAGGTGGCAGGTGAAGGGCCGCCCCACCGGGCCCGGCTCCCCGCCGAGGCGGGAGCACCTGCTCCAGGGAAGCTCCTGGACGGCCGCGAGGACCGGGAGGACCAGGAGGACCGAGTTCCTCAAATTGTCCGGAGGAGACACTTTCAGGTTCTTGCATTCGTGAACCTTCCCCACCCGCACGCTCTGCCCAAGCAGGCTTAAAACTGTGCTAAGAGCCTGTCGTCACCAAAACACACTCTCAAGTGGGTGAGGGTTCCAGGGGTCTGGCCCCCATCCACAGCTGGGCGGGCTAACAGGCTGCAGGCCAGGGGGCCCCTCCGATCCGGCCCCCACCCCCGCTGGCGGCCAGCGAGCTCCGGAGACCAGCGAATGCGGAGGCTGCTGCTCCCGGGCTCTCCCGCCAGGGTCAGGGTCCTCGTGGGGACGCGACCTCAGAAAGGACGACGGTTGCTCCAGGCCTAGTGCTTGCTCTGGGGCGGTGGTGCCCCGCGCAGGGGCGGGAGCCAAAGGGCCCACCGATGCCCTCTCAAGGCGACCCAGCTTCCCTTCACCCCAAGACTCAGGCGAGCCCTTTACGGGGCCACGACAGCGTGACGGGGCCCAGGAGGGGGTGGAAGGCAGCTACGGAGGATCCCAAAGACACAGAACAGGCGAGTGCTATGTCCCGTCCCGTCCCCCGCCCCCCCCCCCCCCCCCCCCCGGCCAACCATCTCAGACTGAGAACAAGCACTTTACAAGGTTTGGGTTGTTGGGGGGGCAGGGGGGGCTCCCGGGGGAATCCACGCTACCCTCGTGTGAAGGATGCAGCCGCAGATGCACCTGGGGCCCAGGTGTGCTCACATGCTCCGCCCCGGGCCACCGTCCGCGCCCCCCAGCCCCATCACCTCAAAAGCCGCAAGACTCCCCTGCGGGCAGGGAGGCCCCCACAGGGCTCGCCGGACCCACCAAGGGTGCTCGGCAGCTGTGGTGTCCGGAGTGGCCATGGGCCCATGCCCATTCTCTGCGGGCTTCCCCGCAGGCCAGTGCCCAGCAGCAGGTGCGCACCCAGCAGCGGGCGGTCACCGAGCAGCGGGCGGGCACCCAGCAGCCGGCGGGCACCCAGCAGCGGGCGGGCACCCAGCAGCGGGCGGGCACCCAGCAGCAGGCGGGCACCCAGCAGTTGGTGGGCACCCAGCAGCAGGTGGACACCCAGCAGCTGGCGGGCAACCAGCAGCCGGCGGGCAACCAGCAGCAGGTGGGCAACCAGCAGCAGGTGGGCACCCAGCAGTCGGCGGGCACCCAGCAGTCGGCGGACACCCAGCAGCCGGCGGGCACCCAGCAGCCGGCGGGCAACCAGCAGCCGGCGGCAACCAGCAGCAGGTGGGCACCCAGCAGCGGGTGGGCACCCAGCACCCAGCGGGCACCCAGCAGTGGGCCAGCACCCAGCAGCGGGCCGGCACCCAGCAGCAGGTGGGTGTCCAGCAGTGGGCCGGCATCCAGCAGTGGGCCAGCACCCAGAAGCAGGTGGGCACCCAGCAACCGGTGGGCACCTAGCAGTCGGTGGGCACCCAGCAGCCGGCAGGCACCCAGCAGCGGGTGGGCACCCAGCAGCCGGCGGGCACCCAGCAGCCAGCGGCACCCAGCAGCGGGCCGGCACCCAGCAGCAGGTGGGTGTCCAGCAGTGGGCCGGCATCCAGCAGTGGGCCAGCACCCAGCAGCAGGTGGGCACCCAGCAACCGGTGGGCACCTAGCAGTCGGTGGGCACCCAGCAGCCGGCGGGCACCCAGCAGCCAGTGGGCACCCAGCAACCGGTGCGCACCCAGCAGTGAGCCAGCACCCAGCACCGAGCTGGCACCCAGCAGCAAGCCGGCACCCAGCACCGGGCTGGCACCCAGCAGCAGGTGGGCACCCAGAAGCAGGCTGCCACGCTCCCCCGACTCCCTCGCAAGGCCACCTACCAACCTCGGCCCTTACGTCCCCCTCCAGGTTCCCAACAAGGTGCCCTCCATCCTTGCCTCCCCTAACAACCGCCCCAGGAGTCAGAGGCCCTAGAGAGAGGGGGCTCCGTCCGTTCCCGCAGTTGGCTCCAGGCCGAGGCGCGGTCTGCAAATTCTCTTCAAGGGTCTGGAACCTGGACTCGGATTCGGTGCGGCCCGCAGGCCATCGCCCCGAGCACACAGGCCATCGCCCCGAGCCCACGGCCGCGTTGCCAAATAAACAGAACGTCACCAAGTGCTGCCGTCCGCCCTCGGTACGGCGCGTGTGGATCACGCCGGCGAAGGCCTCGGGGAGCCTACCGGGGAGCCTCTGCCCAAAACCACCCCAACCCCAGGGCAGGGGCCGCTTACACGACGTCACCGCAAGGCCAGGGGAATCCTGCCACCTGCAATGACACGGGTGAACCTAAAAAGGATCGCGCTGAGCGAAAAAGGCCGGACGGAGACAGATGCCGTCCGATTTCACCTACACACGGAATCTAAACAAACAAACAACAAAAGGAACACACGCTCATGACTTCCAGTTATAAGTCACGAGGGTAGGACGTACGGCACAGAGAATACAGCCCGCGATACTGTAGTGACCTTGCCTGATGACAACAGAAAGGAACGCCACCGCATACATCAGGTGAGTACGTGTGTTGCCACAAGTTGTTTCAGATTTCTCGGAGCCGGAAAAGCTGGAAACGCCCAGTTTTCCCAAAATGGATCAGCAATGAGAGCACAGCACTGAACCTCCTGGAGGACAGGGGAGGTAACCCCCCCCTTCCCCTGGGATCCAGTCTTGCGGCTTTATGCTAAGCTGGGGAAGCGCTGGCAGGAGGAGGTGGCGGGATGTCTGAGGCGGAGAGGCTGATGGAAGCCGGAATATAATTGCTCTGATAGTAGAACAATAGAGCTGCAAAAAGCTCTGCTTCAGTTCCACTCCGCTCTCTCTCCCTCTCTCCCTCCCACCTACATGACAAACAGCACAATCAGGCACTTTTTGTCCCTGGCAGTGACTCTTCCCAGGAAAGGGACCAGGGTACAAGTAAGCCTTATGCAAGATCAATCTCAGTTTAAAGAAGATGCCATCAACAGTTAGCCCAGCGCCGTGGCCCGGGGCACTCACGATGTGCTAAAACAGGGAGAAGGAGCTTGAGGACCCATCTCAAACACTTCCATGTCTCTTATCAACTCATTTTTCTGGCCTTTCCTTGGCCACTTTTCCTAGTGTTACCAGCACTTAGCTAGTAATCGGCGCAGCAATTTGATCCAACAATTCCGCTGACTAGGCTACATTTTCTAACACCTGAGTGAAAAGGCACTCGAAGAGGACCAGAATCAGCTGGAAGACCTGAGCTGCGGCTCTGCCCCTGCCAAACTCTAACCAAGTGACCTTGGGTATAGGCCCTTGGCCTCTCTGGGCTTCAGACTGTTAACTTATAAAGCAAGGTTTTGTTATTCCACAAATATGCCTAATACGAAATGCAACAGAAAAGCCAAAGACAATAACACGTCACCCACTTGCCTCAGGAAGCTTGTACACGCACTAAATACCGTATGAAGGAAAATACAGAGCTAAGAAGAAAAATGTTGAGGTTAGGAGCTAAACTGAATATAGAGATAGATTTTTATGGATTTTATTGATTGGCCTTCCTCATTTTTAATTGCAACATTCAATCAAAAGTTATTAGCAACACTCCAGACAACCACCACTGTTAATAAATCAAGTAGGTAAGCGCTGCCTGGACGCCGGCCGCGCGCCCGAACGTAAGCAGCGACGGATGTAAAGGAGGCTGAGCGCAGGGAACCTCTCCCGTTACCATCTAACCGGGGAGGCACATCTGAAACCACCAGGGAATGGCACAAGTCAGTACACAAGTGCAAGATTATGGGTTACGGATACTGTGGGAATGCAAAGAGCAGCTGGAATGAACTGGAGTAAAGAGGGAAGACTGTTGTGAAGGAAGAGGGTTCCCAGTGGGCCTTGGAAGAATTCCAAGTTGTTTTATTTTTATTTTTTTTAAACTGTATATGGTTCTTTTTTTTTTTTAATTTTTATTTATTTATGATAGTCACAGAGAGAGAGAGAGAGCGAGAGAGCGAGAGAGAGAGGCAGAGACATAGGAGGAGGGAGAAGCAGGCTCCATCCACCAGGAGCCTGACGTGGGATTCGATCCCGGGTCTCCAGGATCGCGCCCTGGGCCAAAGGCAGGCGCCAAACCGCTGCGCCACCCAGGGATCCCTCCAAGTTGTTTTAACTTGGGGGTGCGATAGGAAAGGCTGGAGACTCTGGCCTTGTGATAGGGCAGTTTAGGAGGTCAAAAGCACAGACTGATTTTGAACGTCCTATAAGATTTGGCCAAAATGACAGGTGGTTCAGATCATCTGGTTGAGATAACTGGTTTGGTAAGTCATTTGATGTGACTGTTGGGGTCAAAATAGTAGATGGACTGAAAGGTGAGGAAAGAACACATAGAGGTTAATAGGAGAAAAGGTAGGAGGGGAAAAAAATGCAGGTATCAAGAGATGAAATCTGCTCATCAGAATAGTAGTAGTCAGAATGGACACTTGAAACCAGGACTCTCCTGTTCCTGGGAGCTGATAAGCTGCGGAGGATGACGAGAGAGGGGAATCAAAGACCATTCCAAGGCTTTGGGTACCTGGGACCAGAAGAATGATTATTCCATCGAATACATGCAGACGTTATAAACGGAAGTCAGTCTGAGAACTCAGTTTCAGACCAGCTGGATCCGAGATACAAGCTAAGAGTAGATGTTCTGTGAGAAGCTGAAAATCTTAAGACCGAAGCACAGATCCAGAGCCCAAGCATAGGATATAGATGGAGCCACAATTTAGGGATTCATAGTTGATTAAAAAGAACTGGCCAAGACCTGGATCTGTGAGCAGCAGCCACTGCCAACAAAGAGTAACAGAAGAGAAGCCATGTGAGACAGAAAGAAGTGATCAACGAGAGGAGGGTCCCAACTTGGCCTCCACTTGATGACCTGTGAAAAGTAATTCACCACCTGAAAAAAGATAACAGAGATCTACGCTATAAGGGTGTTGACAAGAGTAAATGAGATAAAGGTAAATCGCATTTAGCAACCTAAAAACTACAGGAGGAAACCAAGAAAAAAGTGGTGCCATGGAAAGCGAGGGCTTGTTTTTCAAGGCAGGATCAGAGAAAAGAACTGGTCAAAAAAATACCTGAGCAAATGTCAATAGTCTGAAGCGTAAAACAGTAAAGCACACGACACACAAAACTATATTGACCCACGCACTACAATTCGTTCGCTATCAGTGTCCACCCCGAGGAAAAGGACTTTGTTTTCTGAGATAATAGTCATAGTAAGCAACCAACGATTTTAAAGGAACAACCTGCACAACCTTATTACACACAGTAAATACATTTAGAATTCGGAATAATTCTACAGATGAGCATCTGAAAAGCAATTTTCATTCTCTGTCTCACATCCCTGCCTATTTAAACAACACGCCGCTTGATCTTAATTATTTTCATAAACACTCCTGATGCAGTTCCATTACAGCCCCAGATGAGTAAACTTAAAGTCGCCTTCACGAAAGCACACTTCCTGATATTACTGAGTGCCTACTGTGTGCCGTAGGAAGTACAGATCACAAACAAGGTTTGGGGCTATTTGGTGGGAGGGGGATGAGTGATTTCCCAGCATCAGAAAATTTTAAGACTACTGCAGAAATCTTACCTATTTCCAGAATCCACCTCTCAAGCTCCCATATACACTCCACAATTTTCCTTACATAAAACTTCCTTCAACACACATTGATCCATGTCTTCTCTCAGCATTACCTTGTCAGTCATCATTGCTCCTAAATATTTTAGACATCTTTGTCACTGAGGAGATTCACCTGTGATCTGACAGCAACTCAATTTACAGTCCGGTCTATTTAAACAAAAATAAGAATACATTCCAATGTGCTATAAAAGACAGACCAGTGAATATTGGGGTAACCCATGTCAAGGTTCCAAATTCACAGAAATTGAATCTTAAAATTAGAAAGAACATTAAAGGTCATCCAGTCCAGTGGATCACAAACGTCAGACTTCAGTGAACTTTTTACTGGTCTGTGACAAAATACAGAAAGTGTAGTAAGTTTTCATAAAACTAAACTAATTCATTTTAAGGACTGTCTTTTAGTCTGAGATAATGTCCTTCTCTGTATTGGGGAAGAGACACCAAAATGTCCTTTCTTTTACCAAAAGACGGTGATAGTTGATAATTATTTTATCGATACTTTTCTTTCTACTAGGCAAAACAGAAAACTTAGCATTTCTGTGTTAGACCTCAGGTTTTTTTTTCTTTTAACTTCACAGGTCAGTGAAATCCAAAATTCTGAAAACCTCTGCTCTAATTCAACCCATCTCCTGCTGTCTAAATCCCTTAGAACACAGTCAACAAGATGTTTGTCTGCCTACGCTTGAACAACTCTGATGCCAAGAGTCTCCAGTGATGTGGAATCAGTGATCCAAGATATGGTTGTATCTGAGGCGTGTTTGCTTAGTTCTGTGAAGGAAAAGCAAAATGTAAGGCTTGTAGAGAGAAAGCCAACTTGTGAAAAAGGAACCAGTAAGAAAACGAGGGCTAAGAAACAACTATTCAGTGAGGGGTGGTCAAAGGGATGCACTCCACCCTAGACCTCCGTCTTCCCTTAATAATTACAAAAACCCTCTGCAAAAATAACCGTAAAAGCTAGAAAGTGGGAAACATTCCTGAGGTCAGGGCTGCACAGCTCAGTTTTCCACCTAAATTCCCTGTACTAGCCTACATCTAATTTTTAGTCACACACCTTCAGGTTTGATCAGAGGCAAATGTCCCATCATCTTCATATCACTCAGGCTCCAACATGCAAGAGAATCTAAATGCCACATGTAGGATACAAAAAAACAATACGCAGAGATATGAAGCCCAATGACAATACGATAACCAAAAAAGATGAGGAGAACTAGGAGGCAAAGAGTGTGGAAACACTACAAGAGATCAAAACCTAATTTCAACAAGTCTATCCCAAAGGAACTGGGGCACCTCTACTCCTCTAAGACAATGTGTTAACAGGTCAAAGGGCAGCAAGGTGGGATTTGAAAACAATATAAAACTGGCTGTTACAAAAACCAGAACGAGCATAAGCTCCTACACAGCGCCAGGTAGAGACAGGCATTCAAATATTTGCAGAATTAATGAATTAACGGACACTCGCCCAAAGAGGATCTGAGTCCCTGCTTCTAAACCACAACACCCAAGGCATATTAAGTCCACACCAAACATCGTTCTTTGCCTTAAAGCTCAGACTAAAAATCTAACCTTATGAAAAGCTGAGACCTCCCAATAACTTCCACTGCCTCCATGTACCAGGCCCTAGCCCAGCGGCACCCAATAAAGCTCCTTCCCAAAGACCCTGCCTCGCAATTCTCAAACACAGCACCCATGATTCAGTGTGGAAGGGAAAAGTGAGCTGATGGGAGTGAAGGCAAATAGGCCAAGGGGTAGGAAGGAGAACTATTTCTGATTCTAACAAACTCTGGACTGAGGGTTAGTCCTCTACAGACCAAATGACAATAAACCCTATTTGTCCTTAGGATTAAGTGAACATAAACCTGAAGAAGTCTTACCAACATTAGCCATCCATGATTACAAGAAGTTTTCACATTTCTTTCCTCCCTGCTGGCATTCCTAGCTTTCCTTTACATCTCAGCCTGTCATTGTTCCAGCATTATGGATGGGGAGTCTCGATATCAAAGAATTGCGCCAGGTGCCAAAACGAGGATCAACTGATCTGTCCTAGATTCAGTTTATCAATATCTGCAGGCACACCTCTGTTTCATTTTCAACGATGTCTATTTAAATCACGTTTTAGGTCTCTACTTCTTCCCTCCAGAGCCTGCCGAATGTCCACACCCTTTTTTTCACCTGCATTCCAAGAGCGCCTGCTCTTCTTTCCTGTAGTTCCCTCTGCTCCAAAAGTAAATCGGGACTGCAGGAAATGGCTATTAAGGGGACAGCTTTACTACAGATAACGTGCCTAGGTGGTAGGCACACTCTGTGTGTCAGGTGTTGTCTGTCTACAGGTAGCGTTTCCTGCCTTCATGGCCTCTGAGCTCAGAACCCATGTGCTGGTGCTGGAGTCACGCTGCTGATGCTAACAATCCACCATCACGCTTCCTGGGGGTTCGGGAGCTCTCCCCAAGCTGCCGCAGACCATGACCGGAGGACAAAGCCCTCAAAGCCACAGTGATGGGCAAGCAGCTGAGCCTTGCCTCCTCCAGCCCGGGAGGGTCAGCTCATCGCCTCGCCGTCTGCTCCTCAGATCCCCGGGACCTGTTCCACTCAAGCTAAAAATCCTATAAGGAAGGCACTTTTAGAAATTGTAGTTCCGGGATCCTATGAGCTCTCCTGAAAGGACTCGACATCAAAAAAATTATTCGGCCCAAGCCAGATACCCATATTCTGGCTGGAAGTCTGCCAGATACCCAGGAGAGGCTGGTGCGGTTCCAGTGCCCCCGAGTGAGGCTGCCAGACCCACGTGAAAACCCATGAGCCCCAGACCCAGCCCTGAAGCATGAGGTTTGCTTGCAGCCTGAGAAGTCCCCCCCAGAGGGCTCTTGCTCCTTTACTGGTCAAACCGAGGAAGGCAAGTCAAAATCGAGCTTTTCAAAACTCCTGGGGATTCACAGTGCACTTTCACCAAACACTTTCAAACAAAAAAACCCAGCACTGGGCCGAACAGCGCAAACCTTCAACATGTTGCACGAGAATCGCTCAAGCTTCTTATTTCCGGGAGGCGCTTGTGCTGCAGGTGTCCCGAGTCCGTGGTGCCAAGCGGAGGGACCCTGCACCTGGCAGGTCGCGGCGGCCCCGGAGCCCGCCCAGGCCCACGCGGCGTCCTGCAGCGCCCGGGCAGGGGCCGAGCCTGAGCCTGAGCCGCCGAGGCCCGGCCGGGGCGAGGTCCAGGCTCCTCGGTACTCACTGCGCTGGACACCGGGAAGGGGCAACCGCGGCCGGTCCGCCCGGGACCCCCGGGGTCCTCCTCCTCCTCCTCCTCCTCCTCCGGGCTCCGGGCGCAGCCCCCTCCCCGCCGCACCCCTCCCCGGGCGCCCGGGCCCCGCGGACAGTCGGCTCCGCGCCTCGTCACGCCCCGCGGCTCGCGGCTCCGGGCTCCCAGCTCCGGGCTCCCAGCTCTGGGCCCCCGGTTCCTGCAGCCCCCAGCTCCCGGCCCCCAGATCCCGGAGCTCCCAGCTCCCGGCTCGCAGCCCCCGGCTCCCCCAGCTCCCGGAGCCCCCAGCTCCCGGCCCCCGGTTCCTGGTTCCTGCAGCCCCCAGCTCCCGGGTCCGGGATCCCAGCTCCCGGAGCTCCCGGCTCGCAGCCCCCGGCTCCCCCAGCTCCCGACTCCGGGCTCCCAGCTCCCGGCCCCCCATTCCTGCAGCCTCCCAGCTCCCGGAGCTCCCGGCTCCCAGCCCCGGCTCCTGCAGCCCCGGCTCCTCCAGCTCCCGGCTCCTCCAGCTCCCGGCTCCTCCAGCTCCCGGCTCCCAGCTCCCAGCCCCGGCTCCTGCAGCCCCAGCTCCTCCAGCTCCCGGAGCTCCCAGCTCGCAGCCCCGGCTCCAGCAGCCCCCAGCTCCCGGCCCCCAGCTCCCAGCCCCGGCTCCTCCAGCTCCCGGAGCTCCCAGCTCCCAGCCCCGGCTCCTGCAATCCCCAGCTCCCGGCCCCCAGCTCCCAGCCCCGGCTCCTCCAGCTCCCGGAGCTCCCAGCTCCCGGCCCCCAGCTCCTGGCCCCCGGCTCCTGCAGCCCCGGCTCCTCCAGCTCCCAGCTCCCAGCTCCCAGCCCCGGCTCCTGCAATCCCCAGCTCCCAGCCCCGGCTCCTCCAGCTCCCGGAGCTCCCAGCTCCCAGCCCCGGCTCCTGCAATCCCCAGCTCCCGGCCCCCGGCTCCTGCAGCCCCGGCTCCTCCAGCTCCCAGCTCCCAGCCCCGGCCCCGGCTCCTGCAGCCCCCGCCCCCGCCGGCCCCGGCCCCGGCCCCGGCCCCGAGCAGCGCCGCAGCGGCGCGCCTGTCCGCAGCGCCGAGCCCTCCCGCCCGCCCGCCCGCCCGGCCGCTCACTCACGCGGGCGGCAGCGGCGGCGTCTCCATGGTGGCTCCTCTCGGGCTTCAGCACGCAGGCACCGACCGCCGCCGCCAGCACCATTCCAGCCGCGGACGCCGGCTCCGCCCGCCCGCCCAGCCGCCGTCCATCCGCCCCGGAGGGGGCGCCGCGCTCGCCTCACCGCGCGCCACCACCTGCGGCGGCCCCCGCGGCCATGGCCCGTCGGCCCCGCGCTCCGTGTGCTGCGCGGCCCCCGCGCTCCGACTGCGGGCGGCGGGAGGGGAGGGGCGGGGCGGGGCGGGCGGGGCGGGCGGGGCGGCGGGAGGGGCGGGGCGGGCGGGCGGGCTCGGCCACTTCCGGGTTCGCCCGGCCGCGCCGACGCCGTGACGGGACGCGCCGCGGCCTCCCGCGGGCCCGGGACCCTCCCCCGGCGCCTCCCCTTCCTCCCGCCGCCGCCGCCGGGGCTGGTGCAGCCGGTGCAGCCGCCGCTCGTGCAGCCGCCGCCGGTGCTGGTGTCGCCGCCGGTGCAGCCGGTACCGGTGCTGGTGTCGCCGCTCGTGCAGCCGGTGCAGCCGGTGCCGGTGCTGGTGTCGCCGCCGGTGCTGCCGGTGCCGGTTCTGGTGTCGCCGCTGGTGCAGCCGGTGCCGGTGCTGGTGTCGCCGCTGGTGCAGCCGGTGCCGGTGCTGGTGTCGCCGCTGGTGCAGCCGGTGCAGCCGGTGCCGGTGCTGGTGTCGCCGCTGGTGCAGCCGGTACCGGTTCTGGTGTCGCCGCTCGTGCAGCCGGTGCAGCCGGTGCCGGTGCTGGTGTCGCCGCCGGTGCTGCCGGTGCCGGTTCTGGTGTCGCCGCTGGTGCAGCCGGTGCAGCCGGTGCCGGTGCTGGTGTCGCCGCTGGTGCAGCCGGTACCGGTTCTGGTGTCGCCGCTCGTGCAGCCGGTGCAGCCGGTGCCGGTGCTGGTGTCGCCGCCGGTGCTGCCGGTGCCGGTTCTGGTGTCGCCGCTGGTGCAGCCGGTGCAGCCGGTGCCGGTGCTGGTGTCGCCGCTGGTGCTGCTGGTGCCGGTGCTGGTGCTGCTGGTGCCGCCGGTGCAGCCGGTGCCGGTGCCGCCGCCGCGGAGGCTGCTGCCGGGGCCGGGGCCGGGGCCGGGGCGGGCGGGCGGGTCACGGGGCGGCGGAGCTGGAGAACCGGGAGGGCGTCGTCCCGGCGGGAGCCCGGGTCCGGGAGGGGCTCCCCGGGCTCCCCCGACCTCCGCCGCCGCACGCGGAGGAACGGCGGGCACCGGCCCACCTGCCCCCGAGCGCCCCGGGACGAGGACGGTAGGAGAGCGGCGGGCGACGCCTGCCCCGAGGCCGAGCGGACGCGCCCGCAGCTGTCGCCGCAGCCGCCCGGAGGCCCCAGGACCGGGCCGGAGCCCGGGGAGACGCCTCCGAGCACAGCCCCCGGGGGGGGGGGCAGGTGCCGTCCAGGGGCGCCGGACCCGCAGCTGCCGCCTGCCGGGGCCCACGCCCACGCCCACGCCCACGCCGCGGCCCTGCAGGTGCACCTGCCGCACAGCCACAGGGGGGCGGGCGGGTCCGAGAGCACTTGGCTGCTACCAGCCACAGAAGCGGCTTAGTCCGGTACTGAGAAGGACGCCTTTGCTGGCATCTGTCTTAAAATGCTCCACCGAGGGGCGCCTGGGGGGCTCCCGGGTTAAGGGGCTGCCTTTGGCTCAGGTCATGACCCCCGGGGCTGGGGTCGAGCCCACATCTGGCCCTCTGCTCAGCAGGGAGTCTGCTTCCCCCCCCCCTCTCTGTGCTCGCTTGCTCTCAAATTAATAAATAAAACCTTTACAAATAAATAAATAAATAAAATAAAACACAGCCCCTCCCAAAAAAAAAGAGGGTAGAGAATAGATGGGAAAAGATTGGCAGATGTTGATTTTTGATGCTGAGTTATGGATGTATGACGGTGGTCATCATTCATTTGTATCTATGTGTATGTTTTTAAAGGTCCGAGGTTCTTAAAAAGTTATTTTTTTTTTTTCAGGAGATGGGGCTGGTTGCTATATAAGCAGTATAGGTAGGGAAGTAAGAGCAAGTAAGGAGATTAGCCCGGCTGCAAGGAAAAATAAGGGTGGCCTGGACTAAAGTCAGAGTGACGGAGCAAAGTCAGATTCGGATCCTGTTTAGAAGGTAAAGCAAACAGGAATTGCTGACAGGTTCGATATGAGTAGAAGAGAAAGGATAGAGTCAAAGATGATCCCCAAGGTTTTGATCTGGGCCCTTGGGAGAATGGACTTCACGTTTGCTGAGATTGTAGAGACAGAAACCGATTTGGTCAAGGGAGGAAAGTATCCGTAAACTGATTGAGACATGCTTAGGTTTGAAGTGTCGATTAAACACCCATGTGGCGATAGGTGTAGACAATTAGGTTTATGTATCTGGAGCGGACGCAACTGGAGAGTTTGTCAGCATACAGGTGTCATTTAAAGTCCTGGAACTGGCTGAGCTCACCTAGATGGTGTAGCTACAGCACAGGACCAAGAAATGATCCCTGGGGCGCTGCAACATTAAGATAATAAGATGAAGAGAAATCAGCAAGGGAGACAGAGAAGGAGCGGTGGGTGGGGTAGGAGGAGGATCAGAAGCGCCTTGGCGGCCTACTGAAGTGTTCCAGAAAAAGTCAGCACTTTAATATGCCCTAGCGCACGCTAACCTCTCCATGGCACGGTGGGCGTTATTGATCCACCATGAATAGGACATAAACAATAAGTTATTTCTCTCGTTGATGTCTTTTTTTTCCCCTAGATTCCAAAAAGAACTTCCTACTTTATCAGGTCATTATAAGAATTAAATGAAATAGTCTCTGTAAAGCGTATGACACTAGGCGTAAAATGGAAGCACTAACAAATGGTCATTATTATTCTTCTACACATTTCCATGACTATCAGTCATATATGGCTGAGCTAGGAATTGAGATTGAGTGCTAGACCCAAGAGATACACCCTGACTTAGGTTTGACCAAAACTTTGGCCTGACTTCTGCATGCAAGCTGAGTGAGCAGGGCTGTTTCATCAGCCATGTCAGGAACTCTTTCAAGAAAAAAACAAACAAAAAATCTATTGCTTGTGTATATTCCCACCCAGCGGAGGATGTGTCCGTCTGAGAAGGCACACAACTCCAAGCCAGAGCTCCTTTCACCTCCTCCCCTGGACTACTTGTATCTATTATAATTCTCTGCTCCTTAAGGGATCCAGGTCACCTAGAATGCTAAGTGTCTAGCCAAATCTTTTTTTTTTTCATATCTATTTCTAAATGTCTAGACTTTACAAATGGCCTGGGAAGGAGTACTTCTTACCGTCATACCGCCCAACCTTCCTGAGAGTCACATATCAGTGCCTCGTGTGGTGGCCGCCAGGTAGATCGAAGGCAGTCCATGTTTCTGATCCAAATCACCGCCCCGGAGCCCATTCCTTGCAAAGAAGGGGAAGAGCTAAACCCACAATTCAACCTCTCATCTAAGAATATTGAAGCAATTTGAAAATGTTAACTATTTAGATTGAGTTGAAATCAGATGCTGCAGTGGAGTCATGACACGACGTGACAGGCACAAACATATCACCTGGCAAGAATCTGGGAACTGAGAATAGTTCGTGTAAAGAAAAGACCTAATTTCACCAAAGAGTATAAAGCTATAGGATCCTGTTCTTGTAATTCCTTTCAGTGTAAAGATAGCAAGTATGAAAAGCATCACTTACTCAAAAATACAGTTTTCAAGAAGACGGAGACCTTCTAAAGAGTCTTCTTTTCAATCCTAAAATGCATTTACTTGAGTTGTTTTCTAATTTGTTTTCTAATTTTAAATCAGTTTCGCTTTTATTCTTTTGATTTGGAAGCAGCTGAGTGTACATAATATATTATGAAGCATTTCAAAATATCCTTGCAAGATTTTGCTATTTAGCAAATGGATTTGTCGATACATTAAAGGTATTTATTACACGCTCTGTGGTGTTAAATGGGGTGATGTGAGTCTTCTGCTCCAGACCAGTAGAAAATCCTTAATTGAAGGAATCCTTCATTTTTATTACTCCAGTTTACTCTGCAAATGCTCCCTTGTTTTCGTAGACTTTAAGATACCAACCCTACTTCCAGCACAGCACACCTGTCCATTATCCTGTACCAGAGGTTTCTGGGAAAACAAAAGCAAATTGTTTGCTAGAGTTTAATTGGAAATCTGTTGGAATTGGTACAGGAAGTATCCAAAAATAGACTTCACCTTAATGTATATCAGATAAGCAGTTTCTCTGTGCTGTTTTAGGAAAAGGAAATCTACTTAATCTATTTTTACTTGCATGTAGTTTTATGCTATCTATTTATGTAATCTGGTGACGTAATACCTCATTAGAGATTTATCCAAGACTAAACGTCTCTCTACACAGTCAGCAAATCTGGGGGAAAGAAAGAGCAAGTAAAAATTCTTGACAAATTACAGGAAGCATTACTAGCACGTCGTCGTTCACCTCAAGTTATCCATGCGCACGCACATGCACACGCACCTCAACTTCTACCCACACTTGGTCTATCACAGCTGCCTGTTAATAGCATAGACCCTAAGCCAAATTGTGAAATAGTCTGTTGTTGGCATTCTCATTTTCCCCATTCTGTTCCTTTTTTTTTTTTTTTTCCTTTTGGCATCAATACATCTATCACCTCAGGCCCTCCCCAGCTACAGGTCTCTAATAAAACTCTAACAAAACTTAGAAATTATCTAATGTCAGTTACCGAATGGCTCATTAGTGGATTACACTCTAATACAATAGCTTTACTATAATGGGGTAACTTCATTTTGGTATTATTTCAGCCAAAGAATATCTTCACACCCTATTCCCCACTCTCCTTTCTCCCTGAATGTGTTTCAGTGTCTTCTATATTATTTCAATCACAGCATTTTTGATAACAAAGTGTGATGTTGAAATGTACCTTTTTCATTAATGGGGGTATGACTGTATAACACTGTGAAAGGAATGCTTTACTTAAGGACAATGCTGATAGATGAAAAATATTCTTGAACTCTAGACTTTTTGAAACCAAAACCTCTGGGAGTTTGTGTTATTTACTCAAATTGTTCACATGGTAATATGAAAAGATAAGTCTTGAATTTCCACATAAATCCAAAAATTTGAGCTCAGCCCAAGTCTCGGAATTATTTTTGCAAGTAAGGATCCTTTCCCAAGAAATCCTTTCTAGTTCTTAATCTGGTTCTAGTCAGCTTCTGGATGCAGAAAAGCATGTTTAATGCAGGCTATAAGTGGTTAGTCAATTCCTGAAGCATCCATATTTCTTCATTTTTCCCTGTTAAGATCTTGGTAATAATCCAACCCAAGAAAGAGAATTGAATCCAGGCTGCATATGTATGAGAACTATTCTTCACTGAACTAAAAATGAACCTAAACTGCCATTTTGAAGTCTTTGTTAAAAGCCAACTAAAATTAAATCATAAGAAAAATATTCCTCGTCATATTTCCTGAGGCAAACTGATCCAAGCAAATCTTAATTGTATTATACTTAGGTATCGTATCAATTATTTTATGCCAGATAGGGAAAACACTGAGCACCCTATTTTAAGTTGCATTTGTACTCTTGAAACTCCCTAAACTCCTTTTCGGATTTATTTTTCCCCAAAGCACTTACTGGTAAATCACAGTTTAACAAACTATGTGTTTTACAGAGTTATTTCATGTATTGTCTGTCTTGTCCCTTGACATGTAAGCTCCGTGAAGACCTAGATTTTAGCCTGTTGGGTCCCTGCCGTGTGCAGGATTAGAAAAGTTCTGGCACGTAGTATGCATGCAACAAGTACTATTGAATGAACAAGTTGGCATGATTTGCTGTAGCTGCCAACCAACACATTTGCCTCCAGGAATCTATATTCTAACTCAAGATTCATGCGATGTGCATTTTAACACCTTTATACAATACATATTAGTTTTTCTTCCCTTTTACTTTTGGAAGGATAAAATTAATGCTCCCCAGGAATAAGGAAGGCACAGAGAAACTTACTTTGTTTTTTTTTTTTTTTAATTTTTTTTAATTTTTATTTATTTATGATAGTCACAGAGAGATAGAGAGAGGCAGAGACACAGGCAGAGGGAGAAGCAGGCTCCATGCACCGGGAGCCCGATGTGGGATTCGATCCCGGGTCTCCAGGATCGCGCCCTGGGCCAAAGGCAGGCGCCAAACCGCTGCGCCACCCAGGGATCCCGAGAAACTTACTTTGATTTCAGTCAGTCAACCGGCCAACATTTATTGAATGACTTATTTGATGAATATAATGTGATAGGTTGGGAGCTAGGGGGCAGAGGTAGAAATAAGAAAAAGCTTAAGGCAAGAATTCTGCCTCGGAGAAACTTGTAATTAACTCCAGACACAAGAAATACATCCACTATATTAAATCAAATCAAACAGAAGTACCAGACAACGAGGTCTTCGCAAATAAGATGAGTATTGACTCAAGCACTTAAGAAGGCACCAGTAAGAAAACAGAGTGTGTTCCTGGACAGTAAAGAAAGACTTCAAACAACAAATGATTCGAAGACCAGGGTAATAAGAAATAAAGCCGAGATGTTAATGTGAAGGTCAGATTCTAGAGATCCTTGAATAAACTTTCGGCTTTATATGAAGGAGATAAGCATTAGAGGAGCATGTCTGTCTGTCTGTCTGTGTGTATGTTTGGCCAGATAGTAGATTACAAACTCTACTGGAAGAATTTTAACCCGGCATTGATGTGCAAAATTAATAACAGATGGAAGAGACTGAAAGCAAGAGAATCCTTTGGGAAACTGTCTTAATCGTGAGCGTTCATGCGTGAGATGGTAAAACTCAAAGTAGAGTACTGGGCTATAATGAAAAGGAAAGGCCAAAGGGAAAAGATGGAATAAGCATGACTTGTTGACTGATTTGATACGGAGGCAAAGGAAGACGAAGTAGTCAAATTTCTGGGGGTTCTGAATGTGAGACTATGGTGATAGAATTGATAAGAAGAAAATCACATGGGACAAATGATAATGGGTATGGTTTTAGGCCTACAGAGTTTGCAGTGACGGCAAGACATCCAAGTGAAACGTCCAGCAGGAAGTTGTAGATAAGCCAAGACAAGGCCCCTCGGTACAAAGATAGGATCACTCGGAGAGCTATTGTACCCTGAACAAACAGGTAATGCAACTTTCTGGGGTGAGCTACGCTGTTACCAGATGTAAACATTCCTGCCTGCCCTCCACAGTTTGCTATGCCTAGGTTGACGTCCCTGTGTTGTAACTCGTTAATTTCTTAATTGTTAATTTTTTTTTTTTGGTTAGGCAAATAATACATGATTACCTTCTTACTGTAAAAATTCAGACCGTGAAGTGAAACTTCCCACTGACCTCTCCCCAACCCCTTCCCAGAGGTGACCCATGTTAACCACTTGACGAATGTCCTTTCAAACATTTTTTTTCCCGCAGTTACGTACATATGTGGTGCATATAGAAACACATGTGTTTGTATTTGTTTTACATAAGTGGAATCATGCTGTATGGTACCATCAGCCCATTAGCAGCTGCTAAGGAAGTCTTTCTGCCAACTTGCTGTAGCTGTGGGGAACCCAGGCAGGAAAGCGGCTGCCAGTTGCCAGTACATCCAAGATTTTAACTGGTACTGATTTCAGGGGAAATTCTGAACATCAGAAGGTTGGCTAATGCATTACATTAGATTAAATAGTATCTTGCGGGGTAGATACTCCATGGGGTCTCAGGATGACAGACGATTTTTCCCTCTCCTCTCACCAAAATGCACACACTTTTGGAAATGCTGTTTTTACTCTAAGCTTTAAGGAACAAGATCCAAGTCACTACTTCTCCAGTAAAAAAATCCACTCTTATTTGGATTTACATTACCGGAAATCTTGGTATTTCTAGATTCTCTATATTTTCTCTCCATAATTTTTCATTCCAGTTACTGCTTGCAAAAACACTTTCTCTTTAAAACTCAGGCATAAGGAAGATCTAGAAGAGCTGAGTTATGGTGGATATCTGCTCATTTTATGTTGGTCAAAAACTGCTGAAATTTCAAATTTCATTCTCTTGTGTTTTTGTTCTTGGTTAAATCTTCCTAAAACCATAGTAATTACATGCCTACTTATAATGATTTACTTTAAAGCATATTTAAATATTGCAGCAACATGCATTTTATTTAGCACAATCCATTTTTAAAGTTCTAACTGTGGGAAGCTATATATGTTCATAATTACAGTTTATTTGAATGTGTAATATTTTTGGAAAGTGAAGTACCATACTTTGGGGGGGTGGAATGAAAATAATTTCAGTATTTTTAAATGAACTGAAGTTTTGTGTTTTTTTTTTTTTTTGAATGTTCGGTATCTAGGGTAATTTTTAAATTCGTTGGTTCTATTTTATATTATAAGCCTTGAATAAAAATATCTTTAAGCAGTGAAGTCTCACTAATGTTGTTTTCAAAATCCATACCATTGGCCACCTCTAACTACTTTGGCCACTGTGATTAAATTATCATCGCAGCATTTTTTTTTTCTTATGCTGGATTCCATACAAGATAATTTTTGCAGGTAAGGGGAGGCATGTTTCTTTCAAAACACTAGCTGAAAATTACTTGTATTTTATCAGTAACTAATTATAATCATAGTATTAGGAAGTATGGCGGAAGCCACTTTGATGACCCATCCAGGCCATTCACCCAATTTTATACGGGAGTATGACCAATTCTATAGGCATTCAGGGTACACTTCAGAACCTTCTCCAATAATTCATTCCACACTTTTACAGTTCTTTTCAAGATTTAGTACCTAGCACTGTGTTTACTTTGGAGACAGATTCAAAAAATAACCTGCCTGGGAACAGCTTGTCTACCCTGAGGAAATGAGATATACATACCTAAAATTATAGGGGAATATGATTCATGAGTGTAAAGATAATATGGGTTGGATTATCCTAGAAACACTTTTTGGGAAGTACAATTTGATTTGGGCTTTGGGGGACCTGTAAGATCTACATCAATAGAGAAGAAAAGGGAAGTTTGCTCACAGAGGGAAGGAAAAAACAAAAAACAAATGGTGGACCTGTCAAAAATTATAGGTCTACCCTAACTGGAGTTGAAAAATAATAGGTGAGATTTGACACGTAAAACAAGATGTTTTCCCAGGGGAGCCCCCCCCTACCAAGGCCTGGGTGTGGGGTGGTCTATAAATTGGTCTAATAAGCTAGAAGACTGAGGCTTTTTAATAAGTGAATAAAATATGCGAGCATTACTTTACTGAGATTTATCTCGCCGAAATGGAAAGACCAAGTTGGGGGTTGGGAGGTTTCAGAAGGGGCGTTGATTAAGGAGGCCTTACATTTGCATCAAAAGGTCTAAAAATTACCTTTGTCCTGTGACACAATAGTTCCACATCTAGGAATTTATCCTAAAGAAGTTATCATACATGCAGGTGAGTCAGCTACCAGAATATTTCATGCAGTTTATTTCTATAACAATGAATTAGAAACTTAAACTGACCAATCGGTGAGTGGCCAAATATTATTATAATACCACCAGATAGTGGCCCGTGATGGGGCCATTGAAACCGATACATTATAAGACTACTTAATGTCATAAAAAAATGACATACTGTTGACCGGAAAATAGTCACAAAAATCTGGGTATAGTATGATCTTGTGTAGGTAAAAGGGAAACAAACTGTGCATATGTGACAGAGCGAGAGTGAGAGAGCATCTCTGTGTGTAACTAGTAAGTTGAGCAAACAGGACACCTCTCGATTGGATAGAAAATGCAGTTTTTATCTTCCATTGTCCTCTGAAGTATGTGTTCACTGGTGTTCCTGCCCTAAGGTAAAGAGTGGAAGAGAATCTTTTAGATAACACAAGGTTCTTCCGCCAGTTATAGTCCTAGAAAACCACAACTCAGTCTTAATCATCAAAATTCCAAACCTCGCTTTGTGCTACTTTTTCTTCCCTCCTCAGTCTCTGACTACTTCAGTCTGAAATCTTGCAGAGGGAAGAGTTGGAGTGGGAATGAGATTCCTCAGCAATACTCTTTAGACTGCGGAGGGCTAATCAGGAAATTTGCATTCTAGAATCACCTCTACGTCTCAAACTAGTAAATTAACCACTCCAGTTTTTCATTACCTCATGTGAAAAATGGAACCAATAACACTTGGCCTACCTACATCTTAGATTTATTCGGCACATCAAATTATATCACAGGAGCAGAATTACTTTGCAGAGTTGAAAAGTGGTGTTTTTAGTAGTGTATTATGAAATACAACCCTCTAGTCTAGAGAGCCAAAACCCGGTGTCTTTGGAGGCCAGGAAGGTAACCTAAATGATTGCATCATTTAAGATGTAAGGGGATAGATAGGAACTGCATCTGACCCTAACATTGGGGAAGCGATACATCGCAGTAGAGGTGATGGCGACTAGAGATGGAGAGCTCATGCCCAGTGAAAGATGGCGCAGTTACCCCCCAGACCTGAGCCACTTGCGCCATGGAGAAACATAGGCCATGTTACCAGATACTTGTACCACGGAGACCATAGGCCAATTCAAGGAACGTCAGAATTCTTGATTTTTATGTGAAATGTTCTGATTTTCCAATATTAACAACTGATTTAAATATCAAATGCAACGTAGACCAACAATGTGTGATGTGAACTAATGATGAGGCTAGACTCAGGCCCCAGGACCTCACTTCATAGTCCTGCCCTAGACTATAAACAGCTTGAAGGCAGAGACCTTGACTTTATCTCGGTGGTCTTAACAGTTGACACAATGTCTGACATATTTGGTGCCTAATAAGCGCTGGTAAAATGATAGATGCACTCTGCTAAGGAAAGACTGTTGGGCTGCCTGGGTGGCTCAGTGGTTGATCAGGTCGTGATCCCGGGGTCCTGGGATCGAGTCCCACATCAGGGTCCCTGCCAGGAGCCTGCTCCTCCCTCTGCCTATGTCTCTGCCCCTCTCATGAATAAATAAATAAAATCTTAATTTTAAAAAAAGACTATTTCCATACATGAAGATGTCAAACAACTCAAGACTGCCTCTGCATAGAGTTTTTTATATATGGACACTTAATTTTGACAATCCTTCCTTTTATTTTTCCCAACCAGTCAAAGGAGAGTAGGGGAAAGCAGTACAAGAAAGCTAAAGAAATAGATGCAAAATAAAAGATGAATGCAAGCAAATAATTAAGTAAATACATCATTAGTTGTTTGGTTATTTCTGCTGCTTGGTTTTGTCTCCCGTAAGGAGATTAGGTTGATCTGGGTGGGTGGATTTAGCTCACTAAGGAGGTAGGTGAGAAGAAGAGCACCACCTGACTTAGAAGACGTGGGCGTCTGTTGTGGGAACAGCAGAGCAGGTAGTCAGAGGAGACCTTCTGAGGATGTGTTGCTGTTTAATTCAACAAGTGATTTAATTCAACAAATATGTATTGAATATATCGATGAGCAAAGCAGAGACCTCTAGGCCTCACGGGACTTAGATTTTGCTGGAGGAGACAAAAATTAGAGAATTAAATAATGTGTTAGATGGCACGATGGTCAATTTTATGTGCCGTGTGGTTAGGCTATGACCCTCAGTTATTCGATCAAACACCGACCTGGGTGTTGCTGTGGAGGTTATCCTGGATAATCTGGGCAGGCCCGATTCCATCAGTTGAATGACCTTAAGCACAGAACTGAGGTTTCTCTACACAATGAGAAAGTCTGCCTATGGACTGCAACTTAACTCACGTTGCAAGTTCTGGCCTGCCCTTCCTGACAGCCTGCCCTGATTTGGGACTCGCGTAGCTAGCCCCCACGGTTGCACAAGCCTTATACTACATAAGAAATCATTTGTCTTTGTATCAGATTCTAGCAATGGAACAAACCCCCCCTCCCCCCGACTGTAATGACCCCATCACCATTTGCCCAGATTCTGTGCATTGGCAATTTGGATTTAGCCGGGGGAGTTGATCTCTGCTCCGTGCATGTCAGCTGGGATCACTCATGTGTTTGCAATCATTTGGCAAGTCAGCCAGCCTGGCGAGTACCAAATGGCCTCATTCACAGGTCTAACAGTTGACTGTTGGGGTGGGGCCACTGGGACGCCTCTGTCACCACCAGTGGGCTGGCTCAAGCTTCTTCAGGTGATGGCTGGGTTCAAAAAAGCAGCCAACGAGACAGTGCAAAAACTCAGTGTGCAAGCACTCATCAAGCCTCTGCTCCTGCCACGAGCCAAAGCAGGCCATGTGGCCAAGCCCAAAATTAATATGAGAGGACACTTCACAAGAGCACAAGAGCCTGGGTTTGGCGGTACCTGACTTATTGGGTTTGCCATTACTTCAACAGTCCACCACAGTCTTCATGAAAACTCCGTACGGTAGGTACTACTACTGTCCTCACTTTTTTAGATGAGGAAACTGAAGCCTAACAAGATGTTAAATAACCCAGGGGCATCTGGGTGCCTTAGTGAGTTGAACATCTGACTCTAGGTTTTGGCTCAGGTTATGGTCTCAGGCTTATGGGATCTAGACCAGCACTGGGATCCGTGGTCAGAGGAGAGTCTGCGTGAGATTCTCTCCCTCTGCTCCTCCACCCGCTAGCATGCTCTCGTGTGCTTGCTCTCTCTCTCTCTCTCTCTCTCTCTCTCAGAATAAGTAAATAAATCTTTTAAAGAAACGTGTTAAGTAGCCCATACCTACTATGAGGCAAGGTTAAGACTTCAAGTGTGAGCCAAGTCTGATTTCAGGGACCGTGCTCTTAACCACTGTTTTGCCGACATGAGGAAAAGCCATGGAGGGAAGGCCAGAGGGTGACCTGGCACAGACGGTGATGGGTCTTGAACATGGTCAAGGTCCCATTCTCTAGGTCCATGCAGACTGCAACAGCTGGTATAGGCAGCAGCAGGTAGAGGACTTGTGGGTTGGGATTCCTGAAAAAAAGAAGAGAGAAAAGTGTTAACCAAGAAACAGAGTCACAAGCTGGGAGTCTATGAACCGTGGAGCAAACCGCAGAAGGCAGGTGGCGGCGCTGGATGACTAAGTAGATGTCAGCATCTAGAAGTCACCACTGGAGAAGGTCAGGAGAATGGAGTGAAAACAGGACAGAAACAGAAGTTGATTCTGCACCCCTAGGGTGAGACACCCCTGGAAAATGGTATCTACTTATGTGACAATTTGTCTGGAGTCATGCTCATCATGGCAGAAATAAATTCAGTTTTACTCCTTTTTCGTGAGGGTGCGGGTGTATGTAAAAACCGGGAATAGTGGATGTGCTGAAATAACAGTGAGCAGCTTTGAGCAGCCTCTGAGTGTATTTATAGATATCAAGCACACGAAACACGCCCACATTATACACCCTCTCCCCAGGAACCAGGATGTATGAAGAATAATACAAGGTGTACATTTGGCAGTCTGCGCCACACAGGGGTGTGCTGGGTGTAATGATTCTGAAAATCCTTTATCGGACCTGACCAGGGTTTTATCAAAACTATAAAATGAATGTCTGGAAAGCTTGTAGCCAGGTTCATTCTGAATGCACGATTTTTCCTTTTTTCCAACATTGGTACTGACATAATCTGTCTGAATCTCTTAAGGTCAAGACATATCCGTTGCGACCTCAGGTGGATGGATCAATGATAAGATGGCAAAGGGTTGGAACTCCTCCTTTTTACTCCATTCAGTTCTGCACCATCACTTTCAACAAAGTGTGTATTGCTTTTATGGTCAAGAAAAACTTAATTAAAAAAAGAACAACAACTAATAGGATCCCTCAACAGAACTGTCTGGCTCTCTATAGTGTGACACACAGAGAGAACTTTTGGGAAGTAGGAGGCACAGGCACGTAGGTCGGAGGGGTGCTCACTCCCCCAGTGCTCCAAGCCCCCAAAGACCCGGGAAGGAAATCCTTCAACTCTAGGACCAAATTGCAACCAATAGTAGTCTCTTGGCATAAAAAATAGGGACCTTTTGATTCGTTATCTTTGGAGGCAGTGGAGACATACCTTGTTTACCAGAGGAGACATCACTTTTTTACTCCCCAGAAAAAAGAAGGAAGAAAGAAAGAAAAGAAACTACTGTGAGACTCAGGCTTAGAACAAACAGTACAAAGGACTGAGGGCATCTGCTCTCCCGTCACCAGTTCGGGGAGGTGCAAAGAACAGCAAAGACTGGCAGAGACCCGGAGCACGAGCCAGGACCCAACACGTGCTCGCCTGCTCCCCACTGAGTGAGCCCCAACGGGTTTCATGAAACAGACGTTCACGAGCACCTCGTCTCCGGGCCTGGGTGCTCCAGGGAACCCATGAGGGCATAAAACCCGGCCTCCGCCCTCAGGGACGGGAGGACAGAACATCCCCATGGCTCTCTAGGACTTTATAGCAACTAAAACACACTCTCCCTGTTTCTTGGAATTGGATCTGCCTATTGGCTTTATTTCGTTCTGGTCCCCTACTGTTTCCTCCCACTAGTGTCCCCAGATGTTTGACGGCTGGTGGACTTTTTTTGCTTTTTTAGTTCAAGTCTCTCACCTCCGATTTCCTGGGAGAAGGAAAGACAGATGAACAATATGTTATCTGTTGGGATGTTTTCCAGTGACTCACTCCTCTGGGTTCCTAACTCACAAGAGCTGGGTGACAGGAGAAAACATCTTGCTCCGAGCTGTTAATTCCTGCGTTAGGTGTAAGCCCTCCTGTCTTTTGACAGAGTTTCATGATGAGTTAGTTCTCTTGGAGCATAATGACAACGGCAGCAGTCGTAGATCCGTCCTCTCTGACTTTTGCCTCATCGACTACATACCCCACATCTGATTCCTTTGTCCGGCTCGGTGACCCCCGGCAGCCCCACTACCGGCTCCAGGGGTACCTGTGACTCTGACCAACCGGGGCCAGGTTGGTCTTCGGGCTTCTGCAACCACAGGCCCCAGAACTGATTTTGCTCGTTTGCTCACTTCTCTTTCTGAATCCTAGCATGGCGCACAGAAGGCTCTGAGGAGAGACCTTAAATAATCCAGTGCCAATAATAATAATAATAATAATAACAATCCAGTGCCTACATTCACAGGAACAGGGAGAAATAAGACAAGTAGAATTTATGAAGTTCATTTATTGAAAAGAAGGAAAAGGGGATGAGGCTGGGGCACATTTCATTCTTCTGCTTTTTTTCTTCTTTTTGTTCTTTCTGTTCCTTTCCCTTGAGTGAGAGAACATCCTTCCCAGCCTGCATGTATGTCAGTGGTGTCCTTCTGGGGAAAGCTCTCTCCCCACAAGCTCAGGTAGGCTTTTGCTGAGAAGCAGCCTGGGACAGGAAAGGGTAGTGAGCAGGACAAAGAAACAACAACAAAACACACACACACACACACACACACACACACACACACAAAACTGTTGGGTTTTTAAATTCAACTAGAGTTCAGGAATCTACAGGAATTTGGAGGTGAAAGAGCCCGTTTTTATTATTATTTTATTTACTTTTTTTCCTGTGAGAGAAAGAGAGAGCATGGGGAGCAGGAAGGAAGGGCAAAGGGAGAGGGAGAGAGAGGATCCTAAGTAGGCCCCACACCCCGTGCAGAGCCCTACTCGAGGCGCGGTCTGAGGACCCTGAGCTCAAATCAAGAGTTGGGCGCTAATCCAACCGAGCCACCCAGGCACCCAGGAAGAGCCCATTTTTAGTTTGGGAAACAAGGAAGGGATAACAGAGGGGGTGGCTTGAAGGACGAGTAGGACTTCCGTGGCATCAGACATCAGACTTCAGACATCATCAGAGATGATGTCTTCAGAGATGAAGACAACGACCTGCTTCCGCCACAGTGTGACTCCACCGCCCTGAGATCCCATGGCTTCCTCTCTACGAGGAGGGTTGGAGCATCTGGAAAGCTTTCTCCCAGCTCATCTCTTGCTCTAGCATGCAATTCATAGCAATTACATTGCGTGGGGCTTGGTGAAGATCTTTCCCACACAACTTCTCTTATGCTAACTGTCGTCTTTCTCCATTTCCTCCCATTTATCCTAAGTTGATAATGAAACTATCATAGTTTATATAAACAAGTGTATTTGTTAGCCATTGCCATGATTGTGCTACATATAAACTACCCTTTGGTTTAGTGGCCTATGACATTAATTCCACACTCATCAGATCTCTGGAGTAGCTGCTCTAGCCTGGACTTTTCTGGAAAGTTCTCCCTCACCTTCCAACCTTAGTAGACTCTAGTTTATTCTTATTATCGCTTCTATATAATGGTTTGTATTCTCGCCATTGTCTACACCATCTCCCAACACCTTACTTATGTGGAAAAAGTTACAGATAAATATTCATTAGCGAAGTCAACAACAACAAAAAAAAAACTCACAAAATTTTCCAAAATCGTGTTTAATGTTGAAATGAGTGTTCTAGGAATAGCTAAGACCAAACCAGAAGGAACTGCCTTCTGGACTGTTTTCCACAATGACACAATTACCATTCTTCTAGGTTAAAACTAATAATGAGGATTCGAGTAATATCTCACTAAATAAACCTAGTATTTAAGAAGATGAGATAGTTCAGGGTGTCTGGGTGGCTCAGCTGGTTTAAGGGTCCTACTCCTGGTTTTGGCTAAGGTCTTGACCTCATGGTCAGGCTCTGCTTTTGGCATGGAGTTTGCTTCAGATTCTTTCCTCTTCTCCCTCCCTCTCTCTCTCTCTCTCTCTCTGTCTCAAATAAGTAAAGAAAATCTTAAAAAAAAAAAAAAAGAAAGAAGAAAGAAAGAAAGAAAGAAAGAAAAGAAAGAAAGAAAGAAAGAAAAAGAAAAAAGAAGATGAGATAGTTCTAATGAAGCAAGACCACAACTTTTGTACTTTTTTCTGAAGAGAGTGTTTACTAAGTAAATTATTAATGAAAAGCAGTCCAGAGGGAACCATTAGCCTTACTCGGAAAGTCAACTCAAGCATTCTTGAAATTCTGTGGCAGTGTTTCTTTGCATATGAATGATGAACAAATTAAAAATGATTTTTTTAATCTGTTTGTTAAAACAGGTTTAAAAGAACCTCTTGTTGGAAGTTTTGTGGGATTTAGCCCACATCCTAGGAGAGCTTTAAAATACAAACTTGTAGATCTCAAAAAGAACTTTATAAATCAGACTTTAATTCACTTGAATCTTTTAGATACGTTTTCTGAATTACAATTTTTCCCGTGTTAAGTAGTTTTACCCACCTACTGATGACTTCACAAAGCATTTTAGGAAGGATGGCAAATGGAGAATTACTTTGGATACTTTAACCCAAATAAGTCAGCCTAGACAACCCTCATTGACCCAACTATACCACACGGGGACCCAAACCCAACAGTACCACAACAGCCTGAAGAGAAAGGTCATGGGAAACACAAAAATATATATATGAGTATTACTCTCTGCTTCCATCTTAAAATAAGTCTTCTTCCAAGGGATACAGGTGGAATGTGCCTGTTTGTTCTCCAGGGAATGCCTTGCTCTAACAATTCAGTGTGATTATTATGCAGGGAACAGTACACGTACCGAAGTGTGTGCACGTCTGCTACGCTATTTGCCTCCAAATGACATATGCTTTTGATTATTATTTGTAATTCTAGTTTCTGGCAGTAATAGACTTGTTACCTTAAAATGCTTAATCCCTGTGTATTGTAGAAAGTAGCATTTTTAAATACTATACATTCAAGTTTGTGATCATTTATTGTTAGTGACCCTGTGTTTCTTTATAAACTTAAAAATCACATAAACTCTTAGTTTTCTCTCTCCGACTTTTCTTCCCAAGTGTGCTCATGCATACTCCCTCGTTCTCTCTCCCTCATTCTCCTCTCTCGCTCTCTCTCTCCCTTTCTTGCTACCAAATCTTGCCCTGTTTACTTTCTCAACCATCTTTAGACCCAATCACATACTTTAACCTTTTGGAATTGACGTTTGGCAAGGATTAATTTTATCTGTTTCATTTCAGAAATGCAGGACCAATGATTTGAACTGAACCCAGCCTTTTTTCAAACTAATCAAGCCACAGATTAAGCCTTCCAAATTCACAGCTTGCTCGTGAACTAGAGGAGCCTGGGATGGGGGAGGACAATGGAACATTCAGTACCGCATGAGCCTCCCATCCCTCTGTCACCTCTTTTGCCAAGAAAATTTTCTTAAGCTCCAAGCTAAATGACCAGCTCTTTTCAACCCTCCTTCCTTCACAATGGTTTTCAGTATTTATTTATCGGGGCTTCTCCAGCTTGGTTGACCTATACACCGCATTTTTTCCCAGAGTTTTCCCTTATGTGGTTTTATTACAAAATCAGTGTTTCTGCCAGAATTATAATATTGAATTCTTTCCCCCTCCCATACACTGGAGGTTCTCACCCATCCCTGAGTGAGGAGCAGAGGGGCGGGGGTTGACTCTGGACGCTCCCTCTCTAAGAATCACTGCTCTGACTGTGCTGCTCCTGGGAGCTTGGTTTGTAAATCTGCCAAAGCTGAAAAAGAAATTCTAAAGAATAAGTCATTCTTGTTGCAGATATTCCAAATTGCATTCAACTCAAAGTTAGGGCTATAAACAATGAATGAATTGGTCCCTGGGAGAAACATTCAGGTTTCTATAAAATTCTACAGCTGGTACTAGAACCTTGCATTGACTTTAGAGATTTTGCGACCAATCGAAACCTGCATCCCACGATAACCCTTGTTTTACTAAATAGAACGGAGAGAGAGCCGTTTGACTAATCTGAATGAGTCCTCTATTTTCACTCCCTTTTCCAACATACGTGGTTCTGAATTTCAGTTTTTATACTGAAAAGGCTAATGCACATTCCTTAAAAAAAAAAAAAGAGAGAGAGATCCAGAAGTTAATGACTAACAAATAGATAAGGATGAACAACACTGAAACAGTGTGGTAAGCTTGTCTTCTGTTAGCATTTCTCTCACCTTGGGAACTTTGGTTTCTAAAACTGAAGGGTTTTTTTGGTGTTTGTTTGTTTTCCTTGGCAAGGCACTAAGGAAGAATTTATGAATGTGAAACACTGAAGATACTAAAGTTTACATATGCTTTCACTTATCCCTTTTAGTTGTCCCTGTGCAATAAGCACATCCATAGCATTGTTCCCTTTTCCTAAAAATGGTTTATCAATATTATCTCATTAAACCTTACTGCCCCCCTGTGGCATAAGGCGATGTTCTCTTTCTGTCTCTAAATTGGACTGACCAAATCTGCTAGAAATAAGCACTTTTGTCCAAACTAAACAGCGTGACACTCCTAATACTAGAAATGGGATTCAAGACATCAGGGTCTAACAATTCTCAATCAAGTAGCAGTAAGAATACAAAAACTTGACTTAATATATACAGTGTCAAGGAAGCTTATTTAAGACAATAAGTTTATTTAGGGGGTGCCGATTGACATCATTACCTGAAAAAAAAACAAAACCCTAGATAAGTATATATGGAAATTTTTAATAAATATAAAGCCCGTTCTGTTCTGTTGATCTCTGTGTCTATTTTTGTGCCAGTACCACACTGTTTTAATCACTACAGCTTTGCAACATAGCTTAAAGTCCAGAATTGTGATGCCTCCAGCTGTACTTTTCTTTTTCAGTGTTGCTTTGGGGTCTTTTTCAGTCTTTTGTGGTTCCATACAAATTTTAGGATTCTTTGTTCTAGCTCTGTGAAAAATGCTGTTGGTATGTCATTAGGGCACAGAAATGGACACAGATCAATAAATAGAACAGAGAAAACCCAGAAATAAACCCACAACTATATGGTCAATTAATCTTCAACAAAGCAGGAAAGAACATCCAATGGGAAAAACAGTCTCTTCAACACAAGGAATTGGGAAAGCATACTGGACAGCAACATGCAAAAGAACTGGACTGCTTTCTACACCGTACACAAAAATAAACTCAAAATGGATTAAAGACCTAAATGTGAGACATGAAACCACAAAAATCCTAGAGAGAACACAGGCAGCAATTTCTTTGACACTGGTGTAGCAACTTTTTTCTAGACCTGACTCCAGAGGCAAGGGAAACAAAAGCAAAAATAAACTATCAGGACTTCATCGAAATAAAAAGCTTCTGACAGTGAAGAAAACAATAAACAAAACTAAAAGGCAACCTATGGAAATGGAGAAGATATTTGCACATGATATATTTGATGAGAAGTTAGCATCCAAAATATATAAAGAACTTATAAACTCAACACCCAAAAAACAATGAGTCCAATTAAAAAGTGGGCAGAATACATGAAGACATTTCTCCAAAGAAGACATGCAGACAGCCAACAGACTGAAAATGATGAAGATACTAAAGAAAATGAAAAGATGCTCAACATCACTGATCATCAGGGAAATACAAATCAAAACTACAATGAGAGGGGGTGCCTGGGTGGCTCAGCCAGTTAAGCGTCTGCCTTCAGCTCAGGTCATGATCCTCTTGGGTTTGAGCCCCCCATCGGGCTCCCTGCTAGAGGGGAGCCTGCTTCTCCCTTCTCTTTGCTCCTCCCCTCTGTTCATGCTCTCTCTCTCAAATAAATAAATAAAATATTTTTTAAGACTACAATGAGTAGTCTGTCATTGTCAAAAAGGCTAAAACCAACAACACAAGAAACAACAGGTATTGGCAAAGATGTGGAGAAAGGGGACCCCTCTTGCACTCTTGGTGGGAATGCAAACTGATGTAGCCACTCTGGAAAACAGCATGGAGGTTAAAAGTTAAAAATAGAGCTATCCTATGACCCAGCAATTGCACTATTGAGTATTTACCCAAAGACTACAAAAACACTAATTCAAAGGGATACATGCACCCCTATGTTTATAGTGGCATTGTCTATAAGAGCCAGATTATGGAAACAGCCTAAGTGTCCATTGACTGATGACTAAATAAAATAAGTCAATGAGAGAAAGACAAATACCATATGATTTTACTCATATGCGGAATTTAAGAAACAAAGCAATTGAGCAAAAGGGGAAAAAAGAGAGGCAAATCAAGAAACAGTCTCTTAATTCTATAGGACTGATTGACCAGAGGGGAGGTGGTAAAACAGGTGGTGGGGGGAAGGAGTGCGCTTATGATGAGCACCAAGTTTTGTGTGGAATTGTCAAATATATTGTACACCTGAAACTAACATTTCAGGTGTGTGTGAACGATACCAGAATTAAAATGAAAACTTTAAAAAATTACATAAAGCCTATATTTGTTGCTTTCAATATTATAGAGATCTTGCCTAATAATTGCTGGTGTTGGAAGTGCTTTAGGTCAGGGAAGGGAAGACTAAATCCATTCCTAAATCCATTCCATTCTCCTGGAACATAATACCCTCTTGAAATATATTTGAGAGTTCAATTACCAATCTTGTTTCTTTGCCAGAAATATGTTTCAGGCAATGGTGTGCAATATACTTAGCCTTACCCTGATATTATTTCTTGGCCTCTACCTACCATTGTTTCCTTCATGGAAGCCAATAGTGCTTTATGGTGATGCTTTCCCTAGCCTTGTGATACATCATTTTTACCTATTTTGCCGTAGGAATGTGTGCAAATTCAAGAGATTTAAGTTTCTGAATAATGAATGCCACTGTTGAGTAGAAGTGTAATATTTTTGTGGTAAAATGTTTTAAAAGGATCCCTGGATACAATGTGAACTCTTTGAAGCCGCATGGTTGGGTGTGGAGTTATCCAACTCTGTAGGAACCATCTTATTTCTAATGTACTAGATACTTCTCAATATCTCCTCTAGTTACTGAGCTTTTTTTACATTTTTCTTTAGGACTGAGGGTGTTTTAAGGAAGAAATGTCCTTGACATGATCACTACTCCCGTATTTGTGCCACCCTGCTAACACATGCATTGTCGTGCTGAAAGGAGCTGTATTTGGGATCAATTTTTTTCCATTTTTTTTGATAGAGTCAATTTCTATTTTATTTATTTATTTTTAAAGATTTTGTTTATTTATTCATTTAGAGAGAGATAGAGCATGAGCAGGAGGGGCAGAGGGAGACAGAGAAAATCTCAAGCAGACTCTGAGCTGAGTGCAGAGCCCTCTTTGGGGCTCAATCTCACGACCCATGAGTTCATGACCTGAGCAGAAACCAAGAGTCAGAAGCTCAGTCAACGGAGCCACCCACGTGGATAGGGTCAATTTTTAAAACTAGCTTGCTGTTTTTAGAATATGGTATATGCTCACTGTGAACAAAATTCTGACATGACAGAAAAGTACAAAGAAGAAAGTAAAAATACGCCTAAAATTGCATCACCCACCAGAGAAAACATCTGATAGCGTGGTGAACATCCTCCAGACATTTCTCTATGCATATCTACCCATTTGTAGATTAATGCAATTTTACATAAGTGAAATCACATACTATATATACACTATTCTGAAACATGCTTCTTTTGAGTCAATCATTTGTCCCTGAAATCTTTCCATATCCATCAATAAAGAACTACTTTCTTATTTTGAAGGATGCAGTGTATTATTTTTTTTTCTTACCAAAAAAAGGGCACTTATTGAACAGTTACCCATCCCTGGATTTGACTTAAGCAGACCCTATAGAGGCTCTCCATCTTTCTGATTTATTTTTTCAGCCCTTGAGAGCATCACTGTAGATCGAAGTCAAGGGCCCCAGGAAGGTGACATATTCCTGGAAGTTCACCACCTGACCTGGCCCCTGTTCTGATCCAAATTGTCCATCAGCTTTGCAATTTCAGCATCCTGCAGCTTTAGGCCAATGGTGAGCTCTTTCTGGATCAGCTTTGTCAGCCCCTTCTTGCCCAGGGCCTTCTTGTCGCCCTCCCCGCCCAAGTACTTGCAGAAATTGACCACGAGGAGGCCGATGGACTGTTCCCCGGGGGCACATGGTGGTTGGGCACTAGGCTCAGAGCACACAGCACTGGGAGAGTGTGGAGGGACCCACGTAGTGGCCAGTGGGCCTCTTAGCCTACAGGTTGCAGTGTGTTCTACTGAATCCATGTGTCACCTTGACACAACTCCTCTAGGCTGCTTCTGAATTTCTACCATTATCAACAGAGCCACGTGAGTATCCTGTGGTTACAGCTATTCTCACTTACTCATGTATTTCTTTTGGATAAATTCCTTTTTTGTGGGGTTTTGGGTCTTTTTATGTATGTTGCCAAACTATCCTCTAGAAATATTGTATCAATTTACATTCCCACCAATAGGACACAAAAGTATGCATTTTTTGAAGCCAAATCCAACTCTGAATGTTATTAACTTTTTCAATATTTGTTGAGAACCAAAAATTGCTATTTCATTGATACTCTACTTAGCTAGGATTTAATTCCTGATAAGATTAAACATCCTGTAAGCTTACTGTTTATTTGGATTCCTTCCTTTTTTTTTTTTTTTTGAGTCCTTCTTTTTATGAATTTCCTGTTCACATTCTTCAGTCACTTTTCTTTTGTTTCCCCACCATATGTGTATACATATTTATTTTTATTTTTAGTACTTTGTTATGCATCATGTTATGAAACATCGTCCTGATTTGTCACCTGTCTCTCTCCTTTTTTTATAGTGTGAATTGTGAGTTCATTTTTCACTTGGTTGTCTGCAACACAAAAGTATAAAAAGTCAAAGATATCAATCTTATCCTTTTTGGTTTCTGAATTTTTGTGACATGGTTTTAAAAAGTCTGCTCTATCTCAAAGGGAAATATATTTATCCATTTTTTCCCTCTAGTACTTCTGAGTCATCTATCACACTTACATATGTGATCCATCTAGAAGATATTTACTTTGTAAGGAGCAAAATCTTGGTCTTTTTTTGTTGCTGTTGAACCTATTGTCCCAAACCCTCACCGAATGGCATTTGCTTACCACCTATCTGAAATGCTACTTTGATCTATAGGTTAATATATATTCATCTGGCACAGTGATCACCATTGTACTTGGAGTCAAACAGATCTCAATGAGATTTGATCATTTTCTTCATATAATGCTTCTTGTTAAAGTTTTCTTATGTTATTTAAATTTTTGTGGCTATTGAAATTGATGTGTTGTCTGCCACTATATTTTATGACTAGGCATTTTTGTATATAAGCCAACTATTACATTTGTACATGTAGTTTAAAATAACCTCCAAAAATGACAGTTTTGCTGCTTCCATTTCAGTTCTTATTGGACTCCTTGTTTTAACATATTAGTGGCACCTCTGTTTTGCTCCGGACATTACTGAGTTAAGGAAATATTCATCTAATTCTACTTTGCTGAATGTTTTCATTGGAAATGGATATTAAATTTTATTAAATGCATTTTTGGCATCAATCAAAATGATCATACAGTTTTTCTCCTTGACTTATTAATATGGTAAATTATATTAGTATTTTTAAAAGTTATAAACATTTGCGTTTCTGGAATGAATCCCACTTGGTCATGGACTATCAGTCTTTTAATATACTTCTGCATTCTGTTCAAGATACACAAGATTATCTTCACATTTATAATTTGACTGTAAATAAGCTATCCTAACAGTCCCACCATTTTTTTGTGCTACTTCAAGTACTAACTTCAAGGTCAATTAATTTAAAATACTATGTTTTGGGTGCCTGGCTGGCTCAGTTGGAAGAACACCAACTCTTGATCTTAGGGTCATGAGTTCAAGCCCCACTTTGGGTACACAGATTAATGAGTTAAATAAACTCAAAATAAAATAAAATATTATGGTTTATAAAATGGAACTGCTAAACAAACTCAGAAATGAAAGGAGAAACCATAGAAATACAAAGGATTATAAAGGAGTATGATGAAAAATTATATAGGAGAAGATAAGTTCCTAGAAACATCCTCCCAAAACAGAATCAGGAAGAAATAGAAAATTTGGACAGAATGATTATCAGCAATGAAATTGAATTAGAAATGAAAAAACTCCCAGCGAACAAAAGCCCAGGACTAGACGGCTCCTCCACAAGTGAATTTCACCAAACATTTAAAGCAGAGTTAACAATGGGGTACCTGGGTGGCTCAGTCAGTTAAATATCTGCCTTTGGCTCTGGTCATGATCTCAAGGTCCTGGGATGGAGCCCCACATCAGGCTGCCTCCTTATCAGGGAGTCTGGTTCTCCCTCTCCTGCTCCTCCTCCCCACTCCTGCTCTCTCTCTCTCTCTCTCTCTCTCAAATAAATAACCTTAAAAAAATAATAAAGTCTTAAAAAAAGAATGGTTATTACCTGTTCTCAAACTATTTCAAAAAATAGGAAAAGGAAGACTTCCAAATTCATTCTGTTCAGGCCAGCATTACCCTGATACCAAAACCAGATAAAGACACCACAAAAAAGAAAATGACAGGCCAATATCTCTGATGAACCTAGATACAAAAATCCTTAACAAAGTATTAGCAAACATTTATGCATTTAAAATGCATTTAAAAAATCACTCACCACAATCAAGTGGGATTTATTCCTGGGATGCAAATGGTTCTATATATGTAAATCAACGTGATACATCACATTAACAAGAGAAAGAATAAAAATCATGTAGTCATTTCAATAGATGCAAAAGATTTGACAAAGGATGGCATCCATTCGTGATAAAAGTCCTGAACAAAGTAGATTTAGAGGGAAACAGTAAAATTTGAAAAGATATATGCACTCCTAAGTTTGTAGTAGCATTATTTACAATAGCCAGGATATGGAAGCAGCCCCAGGGTCCACTGGTGGATGAGTGGATAAAGAAGACATGATACACATATTGTACCCTCTAGATCCATCCATGTTGTTGCAAATGGCAAGATTCCATTCTTTTGAAAGAATGAAAGTACTCAGCCATAAAAAATGAATGAAATCTTGCCATTTGCAACAACATGGATGGATCTAAAGAGTATAATGCTAAGTGAAATAAATCGGAGAAAGACAAATACCATATTACTTTACTCCTATTAGAAATTTAAGAACCAAAACAAATGAACAAAGAAAAGAGACCAAAAAAAAAAAAAAAAACAGACTCTTAAATGTAGAGAACACACTGGTGGTTACCACAGGGGAGGTGGGTGGGTGGGATAGGTAAAATAAGGGATGGGGATTAAGACTCATCATAATGAGCACTGAGTAATGTATAGAATTGTTGAAACTCTTTATCATAACACCTGAAATTAATATAACACCATGTTAATTTATACTGGAAGTTTTAAAAATACCATAAATACAATAAAATGTATTAATTAATTAATTAAAAAATGGAATTGGATCATATGTGAATTCCACCCTAGAGAGTAAAATGAATTCATCTACATGAATATTCTTAGGCAATAGTCTAATTATACTACAATTTTTAACTTGCAGGTGTATGCCCAAGATTAGTTATGCATATGGCCCACAAAAATGTGTACACAAATGCCCATAACATTATTCATAATAGCCAAAAACTGGGAAAAACTCAAACGTCCACCAGTGGACAACTGAATAAACAAAAGGTGGTATAGCCACATGAAATATGGCAGTGATGAAAAGGCATGAAGTACTGATACATGCTACAACATAGACGAAAATCTTAAAAACATTTTGCTAAGTGAAAAAAGCCACACAATGTATGATTCCATATATAGAAGTGTCCATAATAGGCAAATCCAAAGGTACAGAAAGTGGAGTCGTGGTTCCCAGAGGCGGGGGGCAGTGGGAAAGGTGGAGTGACTACTAATGAATATGACCTTTTTAGGGTGATGGGGATGTTCTAAGATAAGGTGGTGGAGATAATCTGCAATTTTGTGTACGCGCCAAATGTCACTGAATTATACACGTTAAAAGGCTGAACTTCATTGTATGTGAATTTTATCTCAATAAAGTTCTTATTATTTTTTAGACCATATGAAGGGCGCCTGGGTGGCTCAGTCAGTTAAGCATCCGACTCTTGATGTCTACTCAGGTCATGATCTCAGGGTCGTGAGATCGAGCCCCACGACGGGCTCCGTGCTGGGCTTGGAGACTGCTTAAGATTCCCTCTCTCCCTCTCCCTTTGCCCCTCTCCCCACCTGTACATACTCCCTCTTCCTCTCTAAAAAATAAAAAATAAGTAAAAAAATTTGTTTTAATCTTATGAGGAAAAAAGTATGGAAGCCATACATGGGAAGCAATTATTCACTTCTTTCTTTTTTCTCTTTCAAAGTACTAGCTTTAGAGATTGAAAACCTCTTAAGAACTGAAGCTTTGCTGCGGGGGAACAAAAAACACCCTAAATCTCTTGACTCACACAGACTGAGAAACTTATAAGGTTCCCAACAACCAGTCATAGACCTGCAGTAGGGAACAATAGTTTAATTTCCCTGGCCTGAAACATTTTACTCACAAAGGGCTTTACATTTAAAAGACATGGATGTAAAATACATTTACACTAATCCAGCTGACTTGCTGTGTCTTCTGCTCCTACCACAGGGGAACGATGAATCTGCTGCAAACGGGTTGGCAGGTAGACAAGCAGGTAGGAGGGATCTACGGAGGGAGGAGGGTAGCAGAACCGAGACGTGTTTGCACTCTCATCCACCAACATGTTCTCCATGTTATTTTTTTTTTAAGATTTTATTTATTCATGAGAGACACACAAAGAGGCAGAGACACAGGCTGAGGGAGAAGCAGGCTCCATGCAGGGAGCCCGATGTGGGACTCGATCCCAGGACCCTGGGGTCACACCCTGGGCCGAAGGCAGACGCTCACCCGCTAAGCCCCCAGGCGCCCCTGCTCTCCAGGCTTTCTGCCCTTCTTGGGAAGGCTGCAGTTCCTACCACCACACCTGAGAACCATCCTGAGGACCTGGTCCTCACTGCAAACCCCCAAGACCATCTGACCTCAGGCGAGTCACCAAACAAGACCCCAGTTATCCTTTTGCTGTTGCTGTTGTCCAACGGGTAGTGTTGCTTCATGCAGTCAGTCACTCGGAGTCTGGTCTAGGGATCTTTTAAGAAAATGTAATCAAGTCTGTGTTTAATACTTAATTCCCAGTTCAGCAGCGTATGCTAATGAACACTGACTAATGTGGAAATTACAGTACTGTAGGGTGCAGTAGTGCGGATTTCAATTCTCGCGCAGGAAAAATTCTACCTCAGTGTTTGCCCTCACCTGCGATCACTGGGGTGCAGCCATATGTGTTTGAGCAACTTAGACTTAATTTTTGAAATGCCGTTTTAAAGCATTTTATTATCTGATAGTGGTTAGGACTGGGTATCTGTGTTACAGACATGCTTCAAGAAACAATAGCCATGCGGAAATGTCTGGGCTTTTTTTATAAACAGCATGGTACACACTGCTTGCCTTTCCACTACCAGTAGTAGTAGAATAATAATAATTATGTAGGGTCCTTGTCCGATATACTTGGAATCTATTATTTGAACAACAAAGAGGGTCAGGGTTTCTGGTAATCATACGGATAAAGGGTACCTGGAGCATTCATTAGGATCGCAAACATCCCAGAGGAGGAAAATGTCATGAAATGTGTCTTCAGGGATGAAGATGTCACTACCTACCCACTATGAGTGAGCAAAAATATTAAACTTTTTCTATAATGTTGATGAATTTGTACTGACCTATCATCACTTTCGTGCCAAGATTTTCTCATAAGATAAAAATGAGAAGTGTGACAGATGTGGCCGCTGAAGTACCATGTCTCACTAACCAGAAGTGGGTCTCATGCACACCTGTACAGGGGGGAGATTGGCTGGGAAAGTCGGGACTACGGTCCAGGTTGGGTCAACCAACGAACATCCGCTCCACCATCCCTTCCCTCACACATCCTGATGTCACTGAACCCAGTGGAGCCCAGGGGCAGGGACGAGCATGGGCTCAGGTAGGAAGCTCATGTAAGAGAGAAGAGAGCCTATTTCACAGATTACCTAATTACCAGTTCTACTTATGTAGCAGTAATCAAGAGAGTGTGGTATTAAAATAAGGAGAGACCTGATACAGATTAATGGGATAGAATAAAAAGCCTGGAAAGAGATGCACACATATGTGGCCAAGTGACTATCAAGAGACATCAAGGCCAATTAATTGAGTAAGAGTAGTCTTTTCAACAAACATTGGAATTGGGCTTTCATATGGAAAAAAAGTGAACCATAGACACTATAAACAAATATTAAATCGAATTAATACAAAAGCCCAAATTTCTGGAAGAAAACATAGGAGAAGATCTTCGTGATCTTGGGTTAGGCAAGGTCAAAGCAAAAACCCTAAAAGAAGAAAAAATGATACATTGGACTCATCATTTTAAAACCTTTTGATCTTTATTTTATTTTATTTTATTTTATTTTATTTTATTTTTACAGGAAGCAGGATTTATTGATGGGCATGAATAGGGTTCAGGTGGCGCAAGGTTCTCATGAGTGCAGAGCCCTCCATTTGTCCAAGGGGCCACGATTAGGGATGTATTTGACCCCACAGCCAACTGGGATGAGCCGCTTTTCAGCCACCATATCTTCAAACTTGTCCACATTCAACTTCGTAAAGCCCCACTTCTTGGAGACGTGGACCTGCTGGCGGCCAGGGAACCTGAACCCTGCGTGGGGCCTCGGTCACCTGCTCCTTGTTCCGCAGCTCGGTGTGGATGGACGTGAGGACTTGGCCGACATGTGCCCTGGCTACTGTGCCCTGGGGCTTCCCAGAGGCACCTCGCACACCTGTCTGCAGCCTCGATGGGAGAGAGCAGGAGGCCAGACCTCAAAGTGCACCATGAGGGGCTGTGCCCGAGGTGGGGGGGGGGCACCCATACCATCAACAGGCTGCACTCGCTGCCAGGGAGGCTACTGTCTGCGGCCCCGGCACACTGGGTCGAAGAGCACAGTCGCCTCCATCGGCTGCAGACCTTTTGATCTTTAAAAGACATAAGTTAGGGAAATGGAAAGGCAAGACTCAGAAACTCCGAGCTTCCTTTCTTGCAGCCTGAGAGGCTGTAGGCCTGGAGGTACCGGCGCCCTATAAAATACGACACTTATACTTTGAGTAATTTTCACTTTTGGAAATAATTTATCCTGAGTCACTCACGCTCTGAGTTAGGCTGTAACTCTCACAACCAGTGGCCCCTGTGTGACATAAAAGGGAGACATGTAGATGCTTATACTACTTTACATGATTTGAGGTATCCATGTCAATGTTCTTCCACAGAAAACTATTTACTATTGCCTCATATTTTGTCATTATAATGTGATTCATTAAAGTTTTGAAGCCTTAAAAAAAAAAAGGTCATGGCCCAGGCCCTCCAAGGAGCAGTCCGATGGCACTCCTCAGGGCACGTGCATGTGCACCCCGGGGCCGTGGGTCTCCGTGCCGGGGGAGTGCCCTAAAGACGTCCCCCCCACCCCCGGGAAGGGCCGGTGTCACTCCTTTCACCGCAGTGCCAACCGTGGTAGAAGCCAAAAGGGTGTAAAGCAGAGAGGCAGTCACTATTAATTTATATAGAACATTTTTTAGCATTCCCAGACCCCCCAAAAGCACCTCTTTTAAGCTTCCCTGATGCTTTAGGACGCATCTTGCTGACAGATGCATGCAAAAAAAAAATCAAGATAAAGCACAGATGTGCAGGAGCAGTTCAAAGCTGTGGGAGCTGGATGTGGGGACGCTGAGTGTGGCTCCCAGGGAAGAAGCCTGGTGGGGCCACTCGCCCCACGATCCACGAAACAAACCCTCACCACGGTCTTCACTTTTTGCCCCTTGTGTAAAAGCAGAAATCCTCTTTGCATTTCTTTCATTAACCAGACAGGTACCGACGTGGGTCTTTCCTAAGAGTGAAACGGCATAAGGTGAACTTTCAAGAGGCAGGGGGATGCTTGTCTATCACGTCAACTAGAATCTTCAAGTCTGAAAGCAACTCATTCTGGTAGATTCTACTTTTTAGATTTTACAAAGAAAGAAAATGTCACTCTGCACCCATTAGGATGGCCTTTTTTTTTTTTTTTTAGAAAGGAAAATCACAAGTATTGGTGAAACGGTAGAGAGAAACTGGAGCCCTGTGCACTGCGGGTGCCAATGTGCAAATGTTGCAACTGCTGTGGAACAGTTTGGCAGTTCCTCAAAAAGTCAAGCCTAGGAGTGTTGCGGGGTCAGGGAGGGCAACAGTCGGGAAAGAAGTCTTGAGACACAATATGGTGCAACTCAGTAGCTTCTTTAAGCCGCACAGGGACTGCGGAACCATCGGTGTAGGAAGCTGCTGCCTATGTGCTCAGTGTTCAACCGGAGGGGATGTGCAGGGAGGATTACATCGTAATGGTCTTCCTTGAATTTCTACTTGTTTTTTAAATTTTTTATTTACTTATTTGAGACAGAATGTGAGCCTAGGGAGGGAGAAGCAGACTCTCCAATGAGCAGGGAGCCTGATGCAGGGGCTCGATCCCAGGACGCTGAGATCATGACCTGAGCCAAAAGCAGGTGCTTACCCGGCTGAGCCACCCAGGCGCCCGGAATTTCTACTTATAAAACTACTACCCGCAAGTGGTTTGACTTCTTAAAAGATTTCTCTGGTGCTTATCATTCAGTCGGATATTAACTATTGGTGAGATTTGCAGGCAGTCATGAGACCCTTTAGGATGGGGCCACCAGGGGCACCTGGCTGGCTCAGTTGGTAGAGCATGTGACTCTTGATCTTGGGGTTGTGAGTTTGAGCCCGCGTTGGGTTTAGGGATCACTTAAAGTAAAATCTTAAAAAAAAAAAAAAAAAAGGAGAGTGGAGTGGTGGCAACCAACACATATTTGATTCTTATCAGAACTATGCAGCCTATATAGGTCAGCCTTCTGGCCTGAAAGTGAACATTTTTCTGCTTCCATCCCTCACCAAAAGTGCCATGTAACTTAACAATTCTAGATAAATACCCCAAAGAATTGAAAACAGGGACTCAAACACGTACATGTGAACGAATGTTCATAGTAGTGTCACATTACACAAAAGATGGAAATAGGGCAGCCCGGGTGGCTCAGCAGTTTAGCGCTGCCTTTGGCCCAGGAGGTGATCCTGGAGTCCCGGGATCGAGTCCTGCGTTGGGCTCCCTGCATGGAGGCTGCTCCTCCCTCTGCCTGTGTCTGCTTCTGTGTGTGTGTGTGTGTGTGTGTGTGTGTGTGTGTGTGTCTCATGAATAAATAAATAAAATCTTTCAAAAAATGGAAATAATCCAAATGTCCATGCGAATGGATGAACAAAATGTGGTACATACCTACAATGGAATATTACTCACCTATACCGAGGCATGAAACTCTGATGCATGCTACGACATGGTTAAAACTTGAAAATACTGAGCTAAGTGAAATAAGCCAGACACGATTTGGCCAAAAGGACAACTATTTTATAATCCCACTTAGAATAGACAAGTTCCTAGAAACAGAAAGTAGAATAGGGGTTGCCAGGGGCTGGGACCAGAAGGGGATGGAGTGTTGTTGCTTAATGGATACAGAGCTTCTGTTTGGGATGAAAAAGTTCCGGAAATGGATAGTGGTCATGGCTGCAGAACATCGTGAATGCACCTGATACCACTGAATGGCTGAAACAGTAAATTTTATGTGATGCCTATTTTGCCATAACAAAGAGAAAAAGAGTGCATGAGCAGAAGGTTCACAAGGGCTCAGCCACTTGCCTGAGGCCGCCTTCCTAACAGATGCCAGAATTGGGATCAAACCGCAGCCAGCTGGCCCCAGAGCAGGTGCTTCTGCCCTGCCCTCCCCCTACCTTCTCCACCCTCCTGTCCTCTGTGAGGGCGAAAACGAGGCAGAGGTGACTTCTTCATCCTCAGCTGGGAGCACGTGCATCAGGCTACCCCAAATTCTCCGGGTTCTGCACATACCCGCGCGTGACCATGAGAGTACCGAGCATATTGATTTGGGGATTACAAACAAATTTTAGCAAGTAGGTGAGTTCACACATACAGAATCTGTAAAAATGGGGATGGACTATATTTACTAAAATGTATTTTTAAACTTGGCCACGTTTTGGAGGTAACCTCCCAACAAAGTGGATACAGATTTATATCAGGTGCAAAATCTCACACTGGCTTCCCTCGGATAGACATTTCTTCAGCACACGTGGAAGACAAAGCAAGCAGTTATTTACATGCACGTAAGAGTCACCCTTGGGAAGCTTATTAAAGTGCAGATCCCGGGCCTCTGAAGAGGTTCAGGTGATCGAGGACTGAATCCAGGCATCTCCATTTTTAAAGCAGGCTCAGAAGATTCTGACAGCTGGAAAAAAAAGAAAATATATAGCGGTTCTAAGTCTGGGCCTGCCTCTTGTCGAGGCACTGCAGCCAAAGACGACAAGTAACACATAAGTCAGTCAAACAAATCAGGTTTATTGGCTGGGCTCATTGCAACCACGGAGACCACACATCATGGTAGAAAGGTGGGGGGGGGGGTCATCATGGTGAGAAAGAGTCAGAAGGAGCTTCCTATGGGAATTTGGCTTGTGCTAGACATTTTGGGGGAGAGTCCAAAAAGCAAGCATTTGTCATGGATTGGGTGCTGTTGAGATACCCAATTCCACAACTGGGTATCTCAATCATTTTTATCTAGAAGACGGGACAAGTGAAGAGAGGCTCAAGCTACAATTGGTAAAGAACCAGGAGTCACTCTGTTGGGAAAGAGGACACTTGATCGTTTTTATGATTTCACAGTGACCTTGCTTTTTATTAAGGTCAGACCAAACTACACGGTGGTCTTGTTTTAGTTTCACTTCATTGCTAAGACAGAGTGACCTCGCCCAACACCAGTGCTCTAAGACATTGTTTATACTCAACAGGAAAACATCTTGGCCTGGCTGTGGGTGCCATCGACTCTAAGGCCCAGTTGGCAGTACCAGGCCAGCTCCCAGCTATTAAGGGTTGGTTTTTCTTTTTGATCCTCTTGGACATTGGTTGTTCGTCCTGCTTCCCCCTTTTTCCGTGGTCCCGTCACTCTCCCTTGCCCCATTTTTGCCTAAATAGGCAAAATTTTGTCTTACCAGGTTCAAGTTCAGCAATCAGTTTGTCTAACAGTTGCATAAAATTTCCTGGGACGCCCAGGTGGCTCAGTGGTTGAGCATCTGCCCTTGGCCCAGGGCGTGATCCTAGAGACCCAGGCTCGAGTCCCACATAGGGCTCCCTGCATGGAGCCTGCTTCTCCCTCTCTCTGTGTCTCTGCCTCTCTCCGTGTCTCTCATGAATAAATAAATAAAATAAAAATTTCCCATGCTCAAAAGGGTACCAGTGCCTATATTTCCTGCTAATACATATACAAGTGATGGGGGAAAATGCTCCCCCAACACTCACAATAAAAGTAAGGTGATACTTTAAGTTGCTATCTCAAGGGAAGAAATTTTGTCTTTTTTATAGTTCTTGGCATATCATAAATGTTAAGCAAATATGAAATGGAGTGTGATGGTGAGCCTGGGGAGGAAAAGGAGGATGCAGTGGTGTTAAAAGGAGTCAGAGGTGTTTAATCTCATTTTAAATCCTCAGAGAAACTATAACCACCTCTAACAAACAGCTTTAGATGAGCTGCAGTAAAAAGATGCAGATTTAGTGACCATAGGGTCATTAAGAAAACCATTAAGTAACCTAGATTTTTTAGAAAAACAGTATTTTTTAAGACTTAGGTTGGCCAAATTCAATTTCCAATGGTTCTGAGTCTGCCTTAGACAGGCTGGTTAGAGCTGATGGATTTGCATCATGATACAAATGGGTGGTAAAACCTAGATCTCTGTAAATGGAGTGATGGTTACCATAAATATGCTAATCATTAATAACTACACATGCTTAAGTCTAGGCATTCCCAATATGTTTTTACTTGCTCAGAATCCAGGGAGTAGAAGTATCAACTGTTTACATCATAAAAAAAAATATGTTTTATCCATTGAAAATACCTGGTTTTAATCATGTATTTGGGCAACATTGCCCACCAAAAAAGTCTTCATAAAAATGTTTGAATTATTATCCCTATGAAGCGAAACTCTGATAGTTCAAAATAAGGACTGAGTGTTTTAGTGACTGAAGAAGAAAATCTACTTTTGCCAAAAAGAAAAAGTAAAGAATTGGGATGAAAAGAGCCCAAGAGAGAGAAATCACATCAACTTGGCAAACGAAGCAACTCTAGGTAATCTCTTCATAGCAGCTCTTCAAATTCCAGTTGATCTTTGTTCACTTTCTGAAACAATACACTTTCTCAAAACTCTATTTTGAAAGAAAAAAAAATTGTATTTCCAAACGTAGAACACCTCATTACCCCCTTACTATTCTTACCTCTTAATTTCTCTATATGTTGTCTGGAAAGAGAGCTGTCGTAAACATACAGAGAATCCACTACTTTTCAGAGACTAGATTTATTTCAGTCTTGATAGTCCCACTGAAGCACATGGTTACCCTACGAATGACCCAAGTAAAACATGGGTTTTAGGATCTTTATTGGTGTGTTGACAATTTATACCAGTTCAATAAAGCAGTTTTATAAAAGGAAACCCATATAAAGTAGACCAGTGGTGGGCATATGTAAGTGTATTTTAATTTTGTATCAAAATATAAAATGATAGACTTGCCTGTTTACAGCATTTAAAATTGAAATATGTAACACATAATTATGTGTGAGTCTTCCTCGTAAGAGCCGAAAGATTAAAAATATGTTCCATTCATTGTATTTGTCTTTAGTCCCATTTTACAGATGTACTGGAAAAGTAAGAAATTTAGTCACCATTCTTACATTTTAAGAGAAACAAAGTTCAAAAGAGTCTAGGTGGGTCAAGAAATGAATATGCACAGAGCTAGGTGGGCTGGGGTATGCAGACGTAGAGTTCGTGGATACACTGGAAAGCATAGGTGTCTGGCTTCTGCCCAGTTATCCAACCATACTTGGACTTGGTCTGTGTCCTTCTGAGCCTTCAACATCCCGAGCCTCTTAACTTTCACACAACAAGCTAGAGTTCAGGTACTTTGTTGTTAAAATATACATGAACCTGACTTCAAGCTCTATTACAAAGCTATAATCATCAAGACAGTATGGTCCTGGCACAAAAACAGACACATAGATCAACCCAGAAATGGGCCCTCAACTCTATGGTCAACTGATCTTTGACAAAGTAGGAAAGGATATCGATGGAAAAAAGACAGTCTCTTCAATAAATGGTGTTGGGAAAATTGGACCGCCAAGTGCAGAAGAATGGAACTGGACCGTTTCCTTACACCAGACACAAAAACAAACTCAAATGGATGAAAGACCTCGCTGTGAGACTGGAATCCACCAAAATCCAGAGAACACAGCTAGCAACCTGTTTGACCTTGCCACAGAAACTTCTTGCTAGACACACCTCCAAAGGCAAGAGAAACAAAGATTCATCAAGATTTAAAGCTTTTGTTTGCACAGCAAAGGAAACAACAACAACAACAACAAAAGGCCGAGTAGTATTCCATTATATATATATATTTCATATATATTCCATATATATATATATATATCTCCACATCTTTATCCGTTCATCTGTCAATGGGCATCAAGGCTCCTTCCACAGTGTGGCTATTGTGGACATTGCTGCTATAAACATTGGGGTGCAGGTGTCTCGGTCTTTCACTGCATCTGGATCTTTGGGGTATATCCTCAGCAGTGCAATTCCTGGGTCATAGGGTAGCTCTATTTTTAACTTCTTGAAGAGCCTCCATCCTGTTTTCCACAGTGGCTGCACTAGTTTGCATCCCCACTGCCTCTCTCTCTCTCTCTCTCTCTGTCATGAATAAATAAATAAAATCTTAAAAAAAAAATACTGATGAATCACTGGCCTCTACCTCTGAAACCGGTAACACATTATATGTTAATTAATTGAATTTAAATAAAAATTTAAAAATATATACATGAACGTGAGACTGGTCTACAACTCTTATTTGCCTGGCTTTTAAAGCCAAGTTGGGGGTGCCTGGGTGGTACAGTTGGCTGAGCGACTGACTCTTGGTTTCAGCTCAGGGTTGTGAGATCGAGGCCTGTGTGGGACTCTGTGCTCAGTGGAGAGTCTGCTTGAGACGCTCCCTCCCTCTCCCTCTGCCCCTCCCTGCTGCATGACCCACAGGCACACAAGCTCTCTCTCTCAAATAAATAGAAATAAACCTTAAAAAAATAACTAAAACCAAGTGAATTGCTTATGTAATGATTATAAACAGCAAAATCTCGGTTGAGTTTACCTGAATGACAACCAAGAATAACACAAAAGGAAAAATAAAATTTTATATACCCAGATAACTCATGTATGTTTATGAAATTCAAGCAGTCTTCCTCGAGACACACATCTGCAACACCTTTTGGGAGGCGACACGTTGTGGAACGGCACCATCACGAGAACGGCCTTTAGGTGTGTTCTCTTCCAGGGTGAGCACACCACAATTTTACTCAGTCTGTTCATGTGTTTAATTGCCTTCTGTTATTATTTTTTATGCAAGACATCTAGCCAGAGACCAGAGAACTGGAGCAATCATGCCTGGCTCGCCTTCCTTCTGCCAACAGAGCCGGCTAATTGCGCTGAAATTCACGCTTCACCTGCGCTTTCAAAAATCTGCCTCAGACCACGAATCTGTACGCAGGGGCCTAGGCCTTGGGACGTTAACCAGGTGAATCAAAGGCCCCGAATAATTTGGAGGAAAACATATACTTTCTAAAATCCACGATGGTGGTTAACTTACACTGGTTTTAAGAATATATTTTATTGGGAGGTCTGGGGGGCTCAGTGGTTGAGCGTCTGCCTCTGGCCCAGGTCATGACCCCAAGGTCCTGGGATCGAGTCCCACATCGGGCTCCCGCAGGGAGCCTGCTTCTCCCTCTGCCTGTGTCTGCTTCTCTCTCCGTGTCTCTCATGAATAAATAAATAAAATCTTTAAAAATGAAACAAAACCTACATGATCTGAATGGCTCAATCTTCAGCGTTTTTTATAGACAATATTGGCGATACGACTGTACTACAGTGATCTTTGGGTATGCTTTGCGTTACCTTCATCTTTTTAACTATCAAGAGAGCGTCGAGATTCCTCTACCAAACTTGGCTTATGAAATTGGAATTCAGTCTTAAACCTGCCTTAAAATAGATGAATATGCAAATAGTCGCATATTTATAAGGAAAAATCACTTTAAAAGGAGAGGGTTAGAGAAGCATTGTTTTAAAAGTAAAACCTTGGGAACAATGATTTGCTTATCCCATATTATTATCTTCAATTGTCTATTGATTCTGCTCATCATACTGGCAGTTGGATTTGTGGGATTTTTTTTTTCCTGAGGAAGGCTCCCCTGGACCTGCATCTCTTGGAGGCAATTCCAGAATGCCTGAGCTGAAGATTAAAACATAAAATAAAATAAATGTAAGAATTCAAAATCTTTAAGAACAAGGTGGTATTTAAAACCATAGTAACTGATGCAATGGTTGCTTCCGTCCTTGCTCCTCCAGGTGTCTCTAAAAGTCCTCTCTTCGGGCAGGCCTCTTTATCTATTTAACACCCAGATGCCTCTGAAACTATCTGCTTTCTGGGGAAAAAAAAAGTTCTAGGCTCGCCTTGAGTTTTTTCCGCCCCAGGACACTGGATCAGATTTTGAAAAGCTCTGGTTCTTTTAAACAGAAAACAACATTAGAGGATAAAAAAGACAAAATCGCGCATAAAAATGAATCTAGACATCTAATGATTGTCTTACACGACTGTTGCAAGGAGGTAGGATGACATCAGAGGAGACACTCTCTAAAATAACAGCAATGATCCCTTAAAAAGAACAATGGATTCGTGTTAATGTTTTCAATTTATCTCTAGTTAAATTAAGTCCCTTCTGTATTGCCTGTTAGGAGAGCTTATTTTTCCACTTCAGTTAATGAAGTTTTTCTGTTTTACATTAACCTCAACACGCCATAGTGTAGCTTGTCACACTGAACTCTGTGTCTTAATTATTGTGTTGTCCCATAAAATGTCAAACTCTTTGAATTCTCATTTCTTTTCTGGATTCTCAACCCAGGTATCTGGAATTGCCTCCAATGTATGCAAGAGTTCTCTCTGCCCCTTCTTAGTATCACCAGAAACCCCAACTCTCTTTAATAGATCAAGAAATCCCATCCTCCCTCAGGAACACAATCACAAATCTGACCCAGTCTGATAAGCTGAATCAGTGGACACTTCATTGAAGATAATAATATCCAATGGGCAAGTTATTAGTTAGTTGTCCAAGTTTGTTCCTTGGTAATGCTTTTCTAACCTTCTCCTTTTGAATTGAATTTTCCTTTTTTTTCCCCTATGCTCATACCATTGTTTGTTTGTTTGCATATTCCTGTATTTTAAGGCTGTCTTAGAGCCGAATTCCAATTTCAGAAGTCCTTGGACACATAACTGTTATCTCAGTGTTGTTCAACCCCAGAGATCCAAACCAGGCAAAAGATAATCTGAAAACAAAACTAAATTATAGCTAGAATCATTGGAAAATTACGTTAAATGGAATACAAAATTCTCTTCCTGGAAAGTTTATTTATTTTTTAGAGATTTATTTATTCATGAGACACACAGAGAGAGAGGCAGAGACCCAGGCAGAGGGAGGAGCAGGCTCCATGCAGGGAACCCGATGTGGGTCTCCATCCCAGGACCCAGGGTGATGCCCTGGGCCGAAGGCAGATGCTCAACCGCTGAGCCCCTCAGGCGTCCCTAGGGTTTATTTTGAACAACTTCTGTTTTATTTCTTTTGATTCTGCTATATTCCATAAAAACCAATCTGTAAAAGACAAAGCCCAATTGAATAATATCATGTTTCCATAGTCAAATTACATCTAGATAGTCTCCCAATAACATTACGTGCAATTCCCAGACACTTGGCCCATCTACAGAGACCTGTAGGACAAGGATTCTTTTAACCCATTAAGTTATAACTATGAAAAGTTTTACTGCAAGGCACCTGGGTGCCTCGGTCAGCTGAGTGTCCAACCCTTGATTGCAGCTCAGGTCATGATGTCAGGTTTGTGGGACCCAGCTGCCCCCCTAGACTCTGCACTCAGTGGGGAATCTACTTAGTTTCCCTCCCTCTAACCCTCCCCCTGCTTGCTCTCTCTCTCAAATAAATAAATAATACATCTTTTTTTTAAAAAATGTTATTGCGATATATCCAAGTTCTCAAAGGATTAAAACGTTCCATGCCTATACTCAATACTGCAGTCAATGAGAATTATCTAATCGCCACAGAAATAAATAATTCAAGTAACCCTATTACACTAAATATTTTTTAAAGAAAAAGAAAAGGAAAGGAAAGGATAGTTTCCATTTCAATTAGAAGCATAGATAATCTCACAACTAAGAAGTATCAACTTCCTCAGTTTTATTGTACCACACATGTCAATCTTTTTTTTTTTTTTTTTTTATGATGGAGAGAGTTTTACTCCATTGGAACCAGATGGAAGAAAAAAAATGTGAGTCCAAATAGGCAGGTTTGTAGTTTAGGTGTCATAAAGATGAAAAGCTTGAAATCTGACGGTTTCTATTTTCTCAATGAATTTATTTTCACAATGAAGTGCCAGGGAGAACATCGTCTCAAGAATGAGTACCCAGGTGGGGCGCCTGGGTGGCTCAGATGGCTGAGCATCTGCCTTCAGCTCAGGTCACCATCCCAGGGTGCAGGGATCGAGCCCCACATCGGGCTCCCAGCTCAGCCAGGAGTCTGCTCCTCCCTCTCTCTGTCTGCCTGCCCTGCTTATGCTCGCTCTGTCTCTCTCTCTCTCTCTCTAGTGAATAAATAAAACCTTAAAAAAAAAAAAAAAAGAATGAATAACCAGGAAGGAATGCAGAAAGTTTGAACACGGAGTAGGAGATACAACCGAATCATCTCAAGGAGTGGAAACATGAACCAAGTGTCTATGAGGTCTGTGAACATGAGTTTTTTTTTTTTAATTTTTATTTATTTATGATAGTCATCAGAGAGAGAGAGAGAGAGAGAGAGGCAGAGACAGAGGGAGAAGCAGGCTCCATGCACCGGGAGCCTGACGTGGGATTCGATCCCGGGTCTCCAGGATCACACCCTGGGCCAAAGGCAGGCGCTAAACCGCTGCGCCACCCAGGGATCCTGAACATGAGTTTAAAGTGTAAGTGTTTACCCGGATTGTGTGGTCCAAAAATGCCCAAGGTGGCAAAAGAAAACCCAATCAGAATTATTCCGACACTCTCTCTCCCCGCCGCAGGTGAATGCCGAGGGTGGGGAGAGCGGCAAGTGGGTAAGACTGTCTACAAGTGAGCTAGTAAAATGCAAGGCCGTGGACTCTAGGCCTCAAGGAGAGAGGTGGGATGAGAGAGACTTGAGGCTGTGACTGGGAGCCTATAAAAGGGTGAAGGGTGGAGGTTACTTGAGCAACTGAGCTGAAAAAAATAGGAAGTAGTGTTTGAAGAATGAGTGTCTGAAAGCAAAGCTTCCGAAGTGGACATAGTTCTTGAGATGGATGTCTTGGTTGTGACCATGGAAAGTGGTTGCTGGGAATCAAGTAGAGGAAAAGATCATTAGAGATGTCTTAGATGTCTTAGATCTCAAAAGAGATTTCTCTTTTGAATTGTCCAGGGAGACAATCATCTTTCTGGAAAATAACAGGTTTATCTCTTCCTTTCTAATAATCCCACCTAACTTCGTGCATTATTGAATTGTCTGGACTATCTAATACAATGTTGAATGGTGCAAGTGCTTACCAGGGTCCACTTTGGTTCATTTTTTTAAAAGATTTTATTTATTTTATTTGAAAGAGTGAGCCAGAGAGAAGGAGCAGGAGGGGCAAGTATGCTCCCCTCTGAGCAAGGAGCCTGCGCTGGGGTTTGATCCCAGGACTCCAGGATCGTGACCTGAGCTGAAGGCAAACCATTAACCAACTGAGCCACCCGGGTGCCCCTCCACTTTGGTTTCTGACCTTAAAAAGAATACTTCTATTTCGTCATGAAATATGGTATTGGTTATGGCTTTCTGATATATTCTTTTTATCAAACTAAGAAGTTTTCTCTTATTCCCACTATATTAAGGTTTTGTTTTACTACTTGCCTTGAAATCAGAAATGTGTGTTACATTTTATGAATGCTTTTTCACCATTTGTGAAGGTAACAATGATTTTCTCCCTAATTTCTTAATACGATGACTCTCATTATATTAAGAATGCAGATTCTATTTCAACTCAATTCAACAGGTGTTTTTGTAGTGTTTACTATATGCTACACTGTAATTTAGACTCTCAGCGTTCGGTATTGAACAAAATATGTATTTTAAAAAAATCCCTGATGACGATCAAGTTTACATTCTAATGTATCAATCTCCCACTTCTGCTTCTAGGAATTTATTCTACAGATATGTATGCTTAAATGCATGTAGGTTCAGGGATTTTTATTGTGACAGTTTTCTGCATTGTACAATACTCAAAAGCCGATGAGTGACAAGGGAATAATGGCCTATTCACATATAGACCACTGTGCAACTATTAGAAGAATGAGGTAAATACCCGTGTACTGATATGAAAATTTCTTTAAGATTATTACATTTTTAAAAAGTGCATCATAGATGCATTATGTAAAAAATACTTTAAAAATATCTTTTAAATAGTATGTATTCCATGATATACGTTCTGTACATTTTTACATAACATGTATGTCCATGATGTATATACATGTATAGAAAGACAAATGAAGGATACTGTCATGGTGAATTTTGTGCGTCAGCTGGATGGGGCTAAGGCATGCCCAGAGAGCTGGGAAAACATTATTTCTGGGTGTGCCTGTGAGGGTGTCTCTGGAGGCGATGAGCATTTACTCAGTAGGCTGAGTGAAGCAGATCACCCTCACCAGGGCAGGCGGGCATCATCCAACTCAGAAAGGATGTGAATACAACACACAGGTAGAGGAAGGGTAAATTTGGCCTCTCTGCTTAGGCTGAGACATTCATCTTCTCCTGCCCTCGGACATCAGTGGTCCTGGTTCTTGGGGTTCTGGACTCAGACTGGCAATTATGCCATTGGTCCTCACTCCCCGTTCTTAGGCCTTTAGACTTGGACTGAATTATACCACCAGCTTTTTGGTTCTCCAGCTTGCAGATGGCAGATTGTGGGACATCTTGGCCTCCCTAACCGTGTGAACCAATTCCTATAATAAATCTCTTATATCTATATCTACATCTATCCTATCAGTTCTGTTTCTCTGGAGAACCATGACTAATACAGATATCCATCAAAATATAACAGTGGTGGTTACCTCTAGGGAGGGAATGAGGAATGGGATTGAGGTGAATAGGAACCTGAATATGTTACTCTATAAACTTATGTATTGTTCAAACCATTTGCAATGAGAATTTATTTGTGTATTATTTGTGCAATTTAAAAAAAAGAGAGAGAGAGAGAGAAACAGCATGAAACTGCTGTGAAACCAGCAAAATTTTGACAGATGGTCTGTCAAAACTACCAGGAAAAAATGCAAGCACTGGGAAAATAACAGAGGAAAAAAAAAATCAGGGAAGTATCCTCAGTTAATTGATACTAAGAAAGAAAAAAAAGAGGTAGAAAAACAAGCCAAATAGTTAGACTCTAAACCTAAAGCCAGAGATTCGAGAGGTCTTGAAGAGCTCTTAAGTATGACCACAGCCCATTACATCTGTGATTTATGAAGACCATTTTGTCAAAATGAGAGCATCACGAGTCTCTCTTACAGCTCTATTTCAGAAAGGCTGGAAGGCATCATTTCGTTTCAACACCCAAGAGGAAATGATCATGAGCCAAGAAAGATTTAAATATCCTCAGAGACGAGAGTTTTGCTTGCCAACGCTTAAGAAGCCAAGATTTACTTGTCATGATGAACCAAGATGCTGAGCAAAGAACAGATTCTCAAGTAAAAGGCAGGGACCAAGCAGAGTGACATCTGCAAGTCAGGTGTTTTTATTCAAGAGTTTGCTTTTTAATTTTTAGATTAGAAAATTGGTTGATATATGCTTCTCCAGTGGAAGTCAGATCACATCAAAGGGGAGCCCCCAGCAGCTCTCTGGGTACTTCGGTGCCCATGTCCCCCAGCTCTCCTTATTCTTGCACATTGCCTAGCAGTTTAAAAAACACTTTCTCACATGCATTACTTTGGGTGGGGGTGGGGGGTTCTCACAACTAATCTAACACTGGTACTGTTGATCTTATCTTATGCGCTTAACGGGGGTAGCTCCAACCAAGATCACCTTAGCGAATGGCACAGCCGGGACACGGATCTGTGACGGCCGACTCCAGGGTTGCCCACCAGGATCACTCGGGCAGAGATCATGCATGGGCTTGATCTTTCCTAAAATCAATATTTGCGTGGTAGTACGAGCGAAGGCAAGTAGATGGTTTAGGATGGAGCAGAACCGAAACAAGAAAGAACATGAAATAAGCTTGGGGAAGCTCGTAGAAGAGGAAGTGAATGAGCAGTCTCGGTTTGGCTGCAGGGTTTTGTATCTGCGGTGATCGGGCCCACCAAATGCCACTGCAGAGCTCTGGAAAGGGAAACGGCATGATGAAAACTGTGCTGAAGGGAGGCTATTTGAAGAATTCAGCATCAGCAGAAATGGAAAATGAGCGTATTGGGATGAAGGGGAGTGGGGCTGGACGGAAAAGATGGTGAACATCAGAAGTAGCAAGCACTGGAAGGTTCTCAAGACCCTGGAAAGAACCAGTCGGACGCGGGTGAAGAAGGAATCAGAAGCTACCAGCCCACAGCTCCTATCAAGTGTGCCAGACTGGTAGCAGGGCCCCTAACCGCCGGAATGCTGGGGGGCGGCTAAAGGTGACCCAGCCAGCTGCTGCTACGAAAGACTTCGGGTGTCAATGATCAAGTGGAACTTCTTATGAGGAGTCGGTGGTATAAACCTGGAGACAAGTAAGAAGCGACTGCTAGAACTTTATATCTGAAAGCCATTTCTTTAGTTGGTGATCATGACAATGAGGAGAATTGAGAATTACCCTTGCGTGAAAAACACTGGGGAGGTCTACCCAGAAGCAGCCGGAAGGGGAACTCCAGCCAGGCGGGAGAAATCAAGGAGATAGTAAAGGTCTCAGCAAAGCAGAGCATCAGCCAACGTAGGAAGAGGAAAGAGGAATCACTAATCTACCCAATAAGATCTGCAAGTTTGCAAATACAGCCTCGTGGACCATGCCTGGTAAGCTTCAGTTTTCCAGCACGCATCCTCCTTGCTTTTGCTGACTTCTTATTGAATGGAGGCAATTCTAGGCTTAAACGCACTCATACGGCTACGAAAAGATGGTTGGAGAATGGCAGGGTGTTGGAACTACATTATTCTAAATGTGACTATAAAAGGCAGCAAAGCCAAAGCCCGTGTTTAAGAGAGAGCCCGTCACGAAAGAACAGGGGGAATGTTTATAAAGGAGAAAGAGGAGAAGAAAGGTGAAAATAATAGTATTTCCGATCTTAGGCCAAAGTAGAGCAGAAAGATAGAAGTGCTGTTAAATGTAGCAAAATGATCAAAAAGGACAAGAACATACAAATAAATAAATAAATAAATAAATAAACCTTTTTATTTGATAATCAGGAAACCATAGGTGATAAGAAACGGTAGTTTTGGGCAGCCCAGATAGCTCAGCAGTCTAGTGCCACCTTCGGCCCAGGGCCTGATCCTGGAGACCTGGGATCGAGTCCCACGTCGGGCTCCCTGCATGGAGCCTGCTTCTCCCTTTGCCTGTGTCTCTGCCTCTCTCTATCTCTCTCTCTCTGTATCTCCCATGGATAAATAAATAAAATCTTTTAAAAAAAAAAAAAGGGTAATTTTTAAAAATCTTTATTTATTTATTTTAGAGAGAGAGGGTGGGGCAAGGGGCAAAAGGCGAGGGAGAGAGAGAGAGTCTCAAGCAGGTTGCTTACTGAACTCAGAGCCCAATGAGGGGCTGAAAACATGCCCTGAGCTGAAATCAAGAGTCTAGCCACCTGAGGCACCCAGAAACTGTGAGAAAGGAAAATTTTAGTGAAGATGTGAAGACAGAGTATATTGCTAAAAAGAGATGGTGGTTAGTAAAGGGAAAGAACAACTCCATGAGACAGCAAAATAATGGAATGACGATCGTTAGGCAAACAAGATTGAATTTAATTGAAGAAGTAATTTTTTTAAAGATTTTATTTATTTATTTATTTATTTATTTATTTATTTATTTATTTATATTCGAGAAAGAAAGAGCACTGGGGAGAGGGGAAGACGGAGACGGAGAGAGTGTTAAGTAGACTCTGCACTAAGCACAGAGACTGACGTGGGGCTTGATTTCACAACCCTGAGCTCAGGACCTGAGCCGAAACCAAGAGTTTGAAGCTGAACCCACTGAGCCACCCAGGCTCCCTAATCAAAAAAGCATTGAAGGGACATGTATTATATATGCACAGCATCATGTTAGGTGCAAAAAAAAAAAAATCCTTTAAGAAGAAACAAAGGAAAGTAAGGGGTAGGAAAGATAGATGAGCATGGTGGTCCCCAAAAGGTTAACAGAAAGAACCAGAAGGAGTAATAATCTATCAGCTGGCTGCTCAGGTGTGGTGGCGGCGACGTGGACGATGAGCTGGAGTAAATGAAAAGCAGGAGCAGAGGAAAACTGCAGGTAGTTTGGCCTCAAAAGAGAACTGGTAATTGCTGATCAAGCACAAGATTGGCAACTCCAGTTAGGTTGTGGCTAAATGTAAGGCTGAAGTGGGGGGCAGGGAGGTGAGGGTGCAGGGTCTGCAAGACGTGCGAGCCGAGGTCAAGTGGCAGGGACAGGCCAGGTGGTCGAGAGTGGCACGAGCAGATGTGGATTCTAAATCTGGTCCTATCACCCTCTCATTATAGGATCTTAGGGAAATCACTCGACCCTTTGGAGCTCTAATTTCCCCTTTAGAAATAGCCATCCCAGCCATCCCATAGTATTATTGCAAAAAGTGCATGAGATGGGGCACCTGGGGGGCTCAGTTAGCGAGGCATCCAACTCATGATTTTGGCTCAGGTGGTGATCTCAGGGTCATGAGACCAAGCCCCACGCCAAGCTCCCTGCTTAGCAGGGAGTCTACTTGCGCTTCTCTGCCTCTGCTCCTCCCCTTGGTTGCACGCCCACTCTCACTCTCTCAAATGAATAAATAAATCTCTAAAAAAAGGTATGTGAGTTAATGCCTGTGAAAGCAAGTGCCTGACATTCTGTAAGTACTTAATACATTGCCAATATTATACGAACATGAAGCACAGGGTAGAAACCAGGTGTGGCGGTACAAAGCTGGATTCCATCCGGACACCAAGTCTCTGTGGTTCTCAGGGGAACGAGTAAGGGAAGCAGGAATGAAGAGACCTCAGAGCTCACTCAGGAGAGAGGGCTGGGAGATCATCTTTGATAGTTTCTAAAAGATACCATCAGTGGTGCTATCACGGGCAGTGCCCTACGCTTAGAGGCAGTGGAATAGCACTTCCATTTTTAATGTATTTATTATTTTATTATTTATTATTAAGCCAATACATATGATCTATATACAAAAGGACCTACATAGGAAATCCAGAAAGTATTAAAAGTGAGTTTAAAAAGTTATATAATTCGATGCGTGGAAGATAACTACTATTAAAATGATAGAGCAATTCCTTAGTTTTGTTCTCTCTCTCTCTCTATATATATATATATATGTGCATTTGGGGTAACAGACTGAATCTTATTTTTTTCACTTAACATCATTTCCTAGCTTTTCTCCATATTTCATCTTATGGGCATACCACACTTCATTTATCAACTTGTTTACTATTGAACATTTGCGAGTTTTCCATTTTCTGTATATAAGTCCTGGAGCAAAATGAATATCTTTGCATCATTTATTTATTTTTTTAAAGATTGTATTTATTTATTCATGGCAGACACAGGGACACAAGCAGAGGGAGACGCAGGCTCCTCCCGGGGATCCTGATGCGGGACTCGATCCCAGAACCCCGGGATCAGGCCCTGAGCCAAAGGCAGGTGCTCAACCACTGAGCCACCCAGGTGCCCCATCTTTGCATCATCTAGAACAGTTACACGGTACCCTGTTGTGTTACTAAGTCTTAATTTACTTACCACTGAATCCTCTCCTACTTGACATTTTAATTTTTTTCTTTCTTTTTGATCTTTGTTATTGAAACAATATCATAATGAACATGCTTGTACATATTTGTGTGTGTGTGTGTGGAGATAAATTCCTTTTTAAAAAAAACTTAAAAAAAAGAAAACCCAAACATTGATCCAGAGAGCCAAATTTACCTCTAAAAGTTTGTCAATTTTCCCCCATCCGTGGAACCTGACAGCGCCCATATCAACACATGTGCATCAATAATGAGCAATGACTGTTTTCCTAGATTTATTGCCAACTTACTGACCAATGATTTTTGCTTTATTTTTCCTTTATTGTTTTATTAACAAAAGGTTGCACTCATAAATTTTTATTGGCCATTTGTTTTTCATAGAATCCTTCTTAAAACCCTTCTTAAGGCAAAGTATAACAACCACCAGAGCCTATTTTTAAGTACCATTACTAGAACGTCAGGAATAATGCTTTTTTGCACAGTTTACAAAGAGCTTTGTTCTGTTTTCTGCAGCCTTATAGCTGGAAACAGAAACATTTGGCTTCAAATCCCAATAGCTCTTCATTATTTAAAGGAGGGGATGGAAAACTCTAGAGGATATCTGAGACTATGTCAGTAACAGAGCCTGCGTTATCTTCTCGGCGCTAGTTCCCCGTCAGACTTCGCTGCGGTGCATTGAAGGGCAGGTTGGGTAGACCCCCTGAGGTATATCTTTCTGTCCTGTATAATTAAGCTCCACCATTCTCTTCAAGTTCGACGTAAGACACTGGACAATGGAAGTGTGACTGGAATTAACTGTCAAACAAGGCAGTGAGTGCATTTCTTTTCTCATGGCTGGTGATGGTAAGGGTGGTGAACTGCAAGACTTTTTTTTTTTAAGATTTTATTTATTTATTCATGAGAGACACAGAGACAGAGAGGCAGAGACACAGGCAGAGGGAGAAGCAGGCTCCATGCAGGGAGCCCGTCGTGGGACTTGATCCCAGGACCCTAGGACCAGGACCTGGGCTGAAGGCAGACACTCAACCACTGAGCCATCATTCAGTCTGATGGAAGAGACCACCAAGATCACTACAGTGAAATCTGATTGCCTACATTTCTTTGATTCTGGGAACTCATTCTTCCTCTTCTTACCCCTGAAGTTTATCTAAATGACCCCCAACAGGTTGATTCTGCTGTGGACAACTGTCAGAAAGGACGCCAGCCTCAACCCTTGGAAACTGGAAAATTTCCTCACCAGGGGTTGGAGCTGTAGGCCAATAAAAATCCTGTACATGTCGGCAGGTAGGTTTTTTGCCTTGTGCCTTAGGAAACAGAGAAAGTTGGTCAGCAAGTAGAAAAAAGGTAGTAGATGAGAAATAGTACAAAATACTTCCTTGGTTCATTATGCTGCTGCAGGTTCTAGTTCCAGTCCTCTGGCACGAGTCTCTGGCTGTATCTTTATGATAAATTCTCTCAAAATCAGTCTCTGTTTATCTACCTTTTTAGCTCTGGCTAGGGTTGGTTTCCACTACTGCGACAAGAGAATTCTAAACAATACAATCACCCAAATCCCTTTTCCTGTGACCCTACCTGTAAGTAAACAAATGCTGGTTATTTTAAACTGATAAGGAAAGGATCCATCTTCTCCCCTACAGCCTCGATGCCTTCTGCTTTCTTGTCTCTAGCAGAGCAAAATACTTGCAAACCATGCATTGTCATGTTCTCGTGAATGTAATCAATTCAATTGTAAATGTGATCAATTCAATTAGTGTTATCCACCCAATTGTAGGAAGACATTATTTTGTCATTGCCTTAAATAGTCCTCTTACTCAATTCTAAATCTTCTTTTTTTTTTTTAATTTTTATTTATTTATGATAGTCACACACACACACACACAGAGAGAGAGAGAGAGAGAGAGAGAGGGATAGAGAGAGAGGCAGAGACATAGGCAGAGGGAGAAGCAGCCTCCATGCACCGGGAGCCCGACGTGGGATTCGATCCCGGGTCTCCAGGATCGCGCCCTGGGCCAAAGGCAGGCGCTAAACCGCTGCGCCACCCAGGGATCCCCAATTCTAAATCTTCTAAAGGGTGTTCCAATCACTTATTTTTCTAGGCACAGTCTTACATAGTAAAATAGGCATGTTTTGAGGCATGCTATTGAAAGATTTTCCTATTCAAAAATATTTTCCCTTTTGTGATGATGAAAACAGTCTGAACTCAGATAGTGGTGATGGTTGTACAACCTGGTAAGAAATCACAGAATTGTATATTTTAAATGGTGAATTTCATGGCATGTAAATTAAATCAAATAAAAATTAATAAAACCAAAACCAAAAGACACCAACAAAAATCCATCCATAGTAATACATATTTAAATTAGATCATGATGTAATAAAATTAAATGTATTGATGATATAACACAGAAAAAGGAAAATCTGTCACCAAGAATCTGCCATCCCAGAATGTCTCTTTAACTCTTTTACTAGAGAAATTGGTCCTTTACTTAAAGCATTGCCATGCCTGGAAACTCCCATTAATAGCAAATAAAAACTTCAAGGTTGTATAAAAACCACTATTGGCCTTTCACTCTTTTAGTTAGCTTAGCTGGTGAGCAGCAATTGCTTACAAGGATGTGAAGAAAGAAAATACGATGGGAAAGTATAGGTGCCTTTCAATGTGGACAGTTGATGGGGGAAGGCATAGTGGGGAGAAAGTGGGCAGTGGTCAGAGAATGCACGATATATCATGAGAGGTCCTGGACAGCCAGACGGTAGTGTAAGAGTTTGGGGTCTAGATAGAACAGTAGGGGGTCAGACTGGAGTAGGGAAAAGAAAGAAGACAGAGGAGTGTCAAAAAGAACAGAAGTCCTCAGGGGGGTAAGAAAGAACCCAGACTTGATCTCCCTTATAATTGCCCCAGAGTGGATCCAGCCTATTATCATCCTTCTAGAATCCTGAGCTTTCCATGGAAATCGCGAAGACAAATCTTAGAACAAAACTAAATTATTAATGGTCCTTAGAACAAAATGGCCTTTTTATCTCTCTGACAACACACTTGTTCTCCTTTGCTTGCTAACTGCTGATCACACGGCTTACATTTCTCTTTGTTCTGCAAGTGGTACATGAACTTTCTAAATTCTCGCCATATCACCAAATGACAGGATGGCGTGTCCTCAGTGAGGTGTGATGGCTAAGCCGGAGATCCACAGGCAGCCAAGTACTAAGTTTTCACCAAGTCTGTTTCTATTCCAAACAAAGACTCTTCTGAAAACACCACGAAAATGAATTCTTTAGAAATAGTATTTACTAATCTTTAAGAAAAATAATTAAATTTGTATCAATGTTCCCATCCAAAACTAGAGTGAACTTACAGGTAGAGGATTAAGTAATGACTTTTAACCCAATACGTACATGGAGAGTTTAGGTAATGTTACTTTCTCATCAAAATATTTTGGGATAAATGTGACCTAGACTTTATCTTTGTCCGTGTAAACAAATGCCTATGAGCCATGGATAAGTAAGTGGAATTAGCAACTGCTTGAGAGAAGACCAATGAACACAGTGGTTATGTACGGTTAGGTACTAAGATAGAATTGTTCCAGTAGTAAGAGCTAAACTTCACTGAGTACTGACTATGAACCAGGATTTGTTCTAAGTATTTTACACATACTAACTCACTATAAGTTTACCACAACCCTATCAGATAGGCAGTATTATCATCTCCACTTACAAAATTAGGAAACAAGGAAAAGCTGAGAGTTTTCCCTCTAAAGTCAGGAACAAGACAATGATGTCCACTCTCACTACTTTTATTCTACATAGCACTGGAAGTCCTCACCACAGCAATTAGACAACAACAAAAACAGGCATCCAGATTGGTAGAGAAGAAGCAAAACTTTCACTATTTGCAGATGACATGATAGTCTTTAGAAAAAATCCTAAAGACTCCACCGAAAGACTGCTGGAACCCATCAAATGAATTCAATAAAGTTGCAGAATACAGACCTAAAGTGCAGAAATCTGTTGCATTTCTGTACACAAATCATGAAGCAACAAACAGAGAAATTAAGAAAACAATCCTATTTACAGTTGTACCCAAAATAATAAGATACATAGGAATAAACTTAATCAAAGAGGTCAAAAACCTACTCTGAAAACTATAAAACACTGATGAAAGAAATCGAAGATGACACAAAGAAATAGAAACACAATCCATGCTCAAGGATCAGAAGAATAAATATTGTTAAAATGTCTATACTACCCGAGGCAACCTACAGATTTAAGGCGATCCCTACCAAAATACAAAGAACATTTTTCACAGAACTGGAACAAATGATCCCACAATTTAGACGGAACCACAAAAGACCCCGAATAGCCAAAGCTATTTTTAAAAAGAAGAGCAAAGTTGGAGGCATCATAATTCCAGACTTCAAGTTACATTACAAAGCTGTAGTAGTCAGAACAGCGTGGTACTGGCACAAAGATAGACACAAAGATCAATGCAACAGAACAGAAAACCCAGAAATAAACCCATAATTATATGGCCAACTAATCTTCAACAAAGTAGGAAAGAATATCCAATGGGAAAAAGTCTATTAAATAAACAGAGCTGGGAAAACTGGACAGCAACACGCAATGGATGAAACTAGACCGCTTTCTTGTACCATATGCAAAAATAAACTCAAATGGATCAAAGATCTAAATGTGAGATCTGAAACCATAAAAATCCTAGAAGAGAGCACAATGTCTTTGACATTGGCCGTAGCAACATTTTTCTTGACAGGTCTCCTGAGGCAAGGGAAACAAAAGCAAAAATAAACTAGTAGGGCTACATCATAATAAAAAGCTTCTGCACAGTGAAGGAAACAATCAACAAAACTAAAAGGCAACCTGCAAAGTGGGAGAAAATATTTGCAAATGACATATCAGATAAAGGGCTAGTATCCAAAATATATAGAGAACTTATACACTTAACACCAAAAAACCCCCCAAATAATGCAAGTAAAAAATGGGCAGAAGACATGAACAGACATTTCTCCAAAGGAAAAAAATCCAGCTAGCCAACAGACAAATGAAAAGATACTCAAAATCACTGATCACCAGGGACATGCATGCAGATCAAAACTGCAATGAGATATCACCACAGAATGGCGAAAATCAGAATGGCTAAATGGCTAAAATCAACAACACAAGAAACAACAGGTGTTGGCAAGGATGTGGAGTTAAAGGAACCCTGTTGCACTGTTGGTGGGGATGCAAACTGCTGCAACCACTGTGGAAAACAGTGTGGAGGTTCCCCAAAAAGTTAAAAATAGAGCTACCCTATGACCCAGCAATCGCATTACTGGGCATTTATCCAAAAAAATACAAAACCACTAATTTAAAGGGATACATGCACCCTGATGTTTACAGCAGCATTACTTACAATAGCCAAATTATGGAAACAGCCCAAGTGTCCATTGATAGACAAATGGATAAAGAAGAGGTGTGTATGCATATATATATTATTGTGTGTGTATATATATATATATATATATGAGTGTTATTCAGCCATGAAAAGAATGAAATCTTGCCATTTGCAATGACATCAATGGAGCTAGAGTGGAGCGCTAAGCAAAATAACTCAGAGAAAGACAAATATTATATGATTTCACTCATATGTGGAATTTTAAAAACAAAACAAGCAGAGGGAGAAAAAAGGAGAGAGTCCAACCAAGAAACTATAGATGAACAAACTGATGGTTACCAGAAAGTGGGGGGCGGGGGGGGGGGAGATGGGTGAAATAGGTGACGGGGATTGAGGAGTGCCCTGGGATGAGCAGTGGGTGTTGTACGGAAGTGCTGCAGCACTATACTGTCCACCCAAAACTAATAGAACACTTATGTTAACTAGACTGGAATTAAAATACATTTTTAAAAAAATGGGAAATGAAGGTACCAGCCTGGTGGTGAGAGGAGTAAAATAAGTTGCAGGGAGATTCCGAAATTAAAGTCAAATTAAAGAAGGCAAGCGGGTTTGGTTAGTTCTATCTACCCTTTCCCTAGAAATTCTCCTTCTAATGTTAAAATTTGGAGGTTCTGGGTTTTGTCTCATATGTCAATTCTGTGGTATGTGACCTTAAATGCCTTGCCCAAATCCCCTAGGACTGTCATGATTCTGTACGAATTTGTGGGTGTAAATCTAGAACCTCCTCGACTGAAGTACCTAAAAGCAGCGGTAAGGACTTCTGGCTTTATTCAGAGTGAGATGGCAAGCCATGTGAGCATTCGAGCAGAGGAGTGTCATGATTTTATTTTTGTTTTTCAGAGATCACTCTGGCTGGATATGTAGAAAATAGATTGGGATGAGGACAAGGATCGAAACAGAGAAAGTAATTAGAAAGCCATTGAAATAGTCCAGGTGAGAAGTAATTATGGTCTAGATAAGGGAGGGGTAGAGAAGATAATGGGAAATAGATTTTTAAATATATTTTAAATATAAAGCCATAGGATTTGCTCATGGCTTAATCATGGGCTATCTATCTCCAAGTTTATTGGCCTTAAAAACTGATTGAAAAGAGTCTTCCTATTCAATAACATGGAGAAATCCATGGAGAAGGATAGAAAATTAAGAATTCCTTTTTTGGATATTTTAAGTGTGAGATGCCCTTTAGACATTCAACTGACAGTATTTAATAGGCTTTTAAATACACGGGTCTGTGCTGCAGAAGAGAAGTACCTTTGTTTTTTTTCTTCCTCCTCCCACCATGTTCTCAGGCAAAGATCTCACTCATATCAAGCCACAAATTAAGATGGAAATTTTACACATTCTCCTTTTAGAAAGAGTTTCATTTCAATAAGGGACAAAGTGTTATGCCATTTTCTGGTGGCAAAATTTCAGACATTCATACTACTCCAATCTGAGGTGAATAAAAAGGGCGTGTAAGTGCTGCCTGGGTCGTACCACAGAAGTGGGTGTTTATAATACTTTATAGTCACTCCTATATTAGTCTCAGTGTTTGAGCAGCAGACACACATATAGAAATGTCAGTGAGTATTGACATTTTACCACTTTGCAAAAGAAATCTCTTGGATTGAATGTTCTTAGATTAAGCGGGTAGTTGGTAAAATTGTGCTTAAGATAAATTCACTTCCCTTTGCTTCCTTTTGAATGATTTTTAAATATGGATGAAGAGGGACAGGTAGGTAATGTGTTCACAAGCTGAAATTTTATCAGGAAATACAAGAAAACATTAAAATCACAGCACCATATCAGAATGGTGTGAAAAAATACAGTGTACAGGAGATGTCTTAGACTTTAAGACCTGAATTTCCTTTATAAAATACACTTAAAGTTAACTGTGTTTCTCCATACCTAAATTTTATTTCTGTAATTGGATTTATAGCTGGAAAGAAAAGAACAGTCTCTAAAATGCTCCATCAGAAAACATTGCCAAAAACAGTTATTTTATTTTATTTATTTTAAAGATTTTATTTGTTCATTTGAGAGAGAGAAAAAGAGAGAGCACGAACAAGGGGAGGAGCAGAGGGGGAAAGATTCTCAGGAAGACTACTCTGTGCTGAATGCAGAGCCTGATGCAGGCCTCCATCTCATGCCCCCCGAGGTCATGACCTGGGCCGACACCAAGAGTCGGATGCATAACTGGCTGAGCCACCCAGACACCCCTTATCATTTTATTTTTATTTATTTTATGTTTTATTTTTGTCATTTTATTTTTATGTTATTGATCGTTATTCCCAAACGTTCTTCCGAATAAAAACCCTTATTATATCTTGCACTGATTTTGGGGTGCTACGTTTAACTAACATAACTAAACACAATACTTTACAAAATACACTTAAACATACGCTGTATTTATCTAATTGATCTGCACAACAATCTTTTGGAGCAAGTGTTATTAATATCCCCATTTTGCAGGTGACAAAATCTGAGGCTCAGAAAAGGCGAAATGATCTGCCTAAGATTATACAATCAATTGATGGTTTTAAATTAGGCTGCAGTTTGGTTCTTCGGATCCTTATCATGCTGCTGCTCTAGATTTCTCCTCCCAAAGCACAATTGCCATTCAAATTTCATCCATTTTCCTTTTCCTTGAAGCAGGAACTTTTCTATTAATAGAGGCCTTTTCAAGAAAGTACACCTGCCCTTGCCAAGATACTTACCCTACCCAGAGTGAAAGAACAATCAGATGTTTTCTGTGGGCCTAGCAGAGGAAGGGAAGAGCTTGCCTGTCCAGGCCATTTGTCCCTCTTTCTCCCCAATTTCCTTCTTCAACCTTGCAACTCCCACGCAGATCTAGGTAGCGGCTGCTTTAAAGTCCTTTTAATTCCAACACCTGAGTCATCTCATAGATGACCTCTACTGTTTGCCTTTCCCTTGAGAGTGACTGACATTTTTCTGGTTCTTTGTATGTCAAGTAATTTTAGATTGTGTCCTGGAGATCACAGATGTTATAGAGACTCTGGATTTTATTATATTTCTCTTAACAGTGTTGCCAGTTTTGTTTTAGCAGGTAATGAATTTGGTTGACTCAAACTGCAGATTTTGTCTCCCCTGTGGCAGCTGGCAGCTCAAGTCTCACCTCTGTTCTTTCATCGTTAGCTGCCCCCCTTGCAGTCTGACACCAGGCATAGTTTGGGAGTCAGCCTGGTTATCTTGGGCAAAATTTATGCACAAAATTTTGGGCTCCCTCCTCTGGCTCTTGCCTTTCCGAGATTCTTCCTCATGTTCTCTGTGCCCCCTATTTGCCCCAAACTTATTCTTCATATCAGAAATACGCTAGCTTTCCACTGGTGTTTCAGCTGCCATGTGCCCTCAAATGACTGTGGCCTGAACTCAGGGAAAAGCTGCAAATAAATAGGAAACTCATGCTGTCATAGTCTCTTCCTTCAAGTTTCAACTCACGCTAAAACCTGCTGCTCTTGTCCACTCGTTACAGGTAGTTGTTTTTCTATTTTTTCTGTAGTTTATAATTGTTGTCTGCAGGAAGTTCGATCTGTTAGTTGGCTATGCCAGATTAGAAGCATAATTCCCCATATAGATCTCCATTTCAGTTATCTGTTGCATCAACCCAAAATTCGGTGGCTTAAAATAAAACAATTATTTGCTCACAATTCTGCAACTTGGGCTGGACTTAACTGGGTGGTTCTTCTCCATGCAGTGTTGGATGCAGCCATCTGGAGGCTTGAATGGGGCTGAAAATCCAAAATAGCTCCACTCACATGCCTGACACCTCAGATGGAATGGCTGGAACAGCTTGGGGGCTGATCAGATGGCTCTCTTTTTGCTTTCCTCCGAGCAAGATAGTTGGGCCTCTTTATGTTGTGGCTTAATGTTTCAAATGGAAGTATTCCAAGAGCACAAGCCCCAATATACAAATATTTACAGAGCCTCTGTTTGCATCACACTTGTTAATGTACAATTGGCCCAAACAAGTCACATATCTAAGCTAAGAGTCCGTGTGGGAAAGGATTACGCAAGAACCGCAGGGCCCACTGAGGCCACCAGTGTAATCGTCCACCGTAGTCTCTCAGGCATCTTTCTACCACCAAGTTAGAGCTTGCTTCTCCCCACGCTCTTTGCCTCAAGGACCCTTCTCTATCATGTGTTCCTCTGTTTCCTGTATCCTCAACACCCCCCCCCTTGATTCTTTCCATCGGTATGTAGATGATCTCCACATCTTCCTCTTAAAATAACCCAGAACTCGTCTTTAACCTAGTACCCTATCTCTCTGTTACCCCTCACAGTCCAGCTTCTTAAACCAGTTGTCCCAGTCACCTGTTTCCAGTTCTCCGTCCTGTGGTTATTTCATACCGTAGATGTCGATGATGCGGCTTCACTCACACAGCTGCGTCGCATTGCTCTTGCCAGGATCGCTCACACCCTTTTGTTGCTAAATATAATGGATGTGGCTTGGTTCTTTGAGTTAACTTTCATCAGCAGTGAGCAACGTGGGAACATTGCTTACCTCCTTGAAACACTCTCACCTGGACTCAGCTACCTTTACCTCGACAGCACAGCTCCTTGCTGCTCCATTTATTACACGCCCATTTTTGAAGTGTTGTCATCCCTAAGGTCTTATCTTGCGCTCTCTTCTTTTTCACTCTAAACATTCTTTCTTGTCATCTCATCCTTTTCAGGGCCTTTAATTACCACCTATATGCTGACACCTCCTGAACCTAAATCTTTGGCCCAGATCTCTCTCCCTTGGCTTCAGAAATATGCATCCAATTACCTACTCAACATTTCTGCTTGCTTATCCCACATCTCATGGGGATAAAGTCATCCCAACTCTCCCCAAAACCATCTCTCTTCTTGTGACCTCTCTCTTCGCGACCAATACCTTCAGCGACCCCAGTCAGACGCCGGAGTATCCTTTTGCCTCCCTTTTACCTGCTCCCACTCCTCTCCAACCGATAGTGCTCCAACTCCAAGTAGATCAACCACCAATGATCCTGTGTGCATTTCTGCCAGACTCGTATCTGACGTCCCTGAATATACGGTCAGGCTTCCTGCAGGCCGCACGCGCATCCCAGTCCCCCAGACACACATATACGAAAGCTGTTTATCACAGAGAATCCAGAATGATCTTTCTATTATGAAGTTTATTCACTTGTTTTAAATCCCTCAACGGGTCCCCAACACCTGTAGAATAAAATCTCAACTCCTAGTAAGGTGACAAGGTCCTTACTGATGTGGCACCTACTGCTCTAAGCTCCTTTTTTTCTCTCTAGTTCTCTTTAACTTCCCCTCAAATCTTCTCCCTTCACTCATTTTCCCGCTGCTGCTTTTCCCATGACACAACCTCACTCACCCCGGCGCTGGAAATCCAACGTGCTCTCTCCGAGGTTAGACTAATTGGCTGTTCTATCCCTCGGAGGTGTGACCCTGAGCACTTTACGTGACCTCTGTGTGCTTTACTTTCTTATCTGTAACATCAGAACAGAAGGGGCATCTCCTTCACAAAGCTGTCGTGAGAATAAACCGAGGTAAAGTGTGCAGACTCCTTGGCATCGTGCCTACATATACCAAATACCTAACCCTGGAGCTTTTCTTATTTGTCTCCAGCCACACGACTGCTTTTAGTTCTTGAAGCTGCTTATTCTTTCCCTTCGTTCTGAGCCATTTGTGGGCTGTTCCCTCGGCCTAGAATATTCTCCTTCCCCCCACATCCTCCCATTCTCCTTCACAACCTCCCCCTCTACCACCACCATCCCCTGACTACCCTTTGCCCGGCCAGCCCTTACTCATCCTCGAGTGTTAGTTTGGATATCACTTTCCACTAGAAGCCTCCCTTCCAAACCACCGTCATAGTATGTATCACCCTGAATCATCATCTCCTGTTTATTTCTTTGCATCTCACAAGATTGGAAATTCGGTGAGTACTTTTCTTTCTCACGCTCTTCCCGTGATGGACTGAATTCTGTGCCCCCCAAAATACATATGCTGAAGTCCTAATTCTCAATACCTCGGAATGTAGTTGTATTTAAAGATACGTTCTTTAAAAAACAAAACAAAAGAAAAAGGTAATTAATCCAGTATAACTGGGATCCTTATAAGATGAGGAAATTTGGACACAGAGACATATGTGCACAGAAGGAAGATCGTGTGAGGACCGGGGAGAAGAGAGCCATCTAAGTCGTCTACACCAAGAAGAAAGGCCTCAGAGGTATCAACTCTGCCAACACCATGGATTTCTCCAGAACTGTGAGACAGTGTTTCTATTGCTTAAACCACTCAGTCTATACTTTGTCAGCGGATTAATACACTTCCTTGTGTAGGATCTAGCAACATGCCTTGCAAACACAAAAGCTCAGAAATGTTTGTTTCATGAAAACAAATCATCCCATTTTCTCCAATCCTATTAGAGGAGTTGGAGATGAGCTGGAGTAATGAGCTAAGCCTTCTTTTCGAGACCAGAGACACTACAGAAACATGAGATTAAACCAACATCTAAATCTAAACACCAAGTTTCAAATACTGGAAAATCACTTCCCTCTTCTTCCCCTTTCAGAAACAGAAGGCAGGAAATCTTGAAAGTTGTTTATAAACAGCTGAAGCAAAAGAGAGTATTTACAATGCCCATATTCCAAGCAATTTTGCTTTTGAGTGACTTCATCACTGTTATTTAGCTAATGGGGGTGTGTACTTGGAAAAGCCACCACAAGCGCTAGGGTTCCTGCAGCAGTCATCGGATACCTTCAAGTCGGGATCCCTGGGTGGCGCAGCGATTTGGCACCTGCCTTTGGCCCAGAGCACGATCCTGGAGACCCGGGATCGAATCCCACGTCGGGCTCCCGGTGCATGGAGCCTGCTTATCCCTCTGCCTGTGTCTCTGCCTCTCTCTCTCTCTCTCTCTCTCTCTCTGTGTGACTATCATAAAAAAAAAAAAAAAAAGATACCTTCAAGTCCTTGACCTACCCAGGAGTAGCATGGAAATGTGCGTCTGTGTGGAGGGAGGTGGAGATAAATATTCCAATAGATTCTATTGCTAGGAAGCAACTTCCTTCCCTCCTTAACTTTCTCTTGATGGGCTAAGACAACCCAAAGCAGAGAATCAAATAAAATGATTCTTCTATCTTTAGTATGCGGCTGTGTTAGTATGTAAAAGTTTTCAAATCTTTCTCTCAAGCAAAAAAAAAAAAAAAAAAATGAGGATTCCTAAAATTTACAGAGTCCATTTGAACATAATAGCTGCTGCAAAATTACAAGGATGAATGGGAACTCAAAATCTGCAATGAAACGGATCTCTTTAAAGATTTTATTTATAAATTTATTCGAGAGAGAGAGAGAGAGAGAGCAATCACACGCGAGTGTGGAGTGTGGGGGGCAGAGAGAGAATCTCCAGCAGGTTCCATGCTGACCCCAGAGCCCCAGCAGGGCTCAGCCTCACCACCCTGAGATCATGACCTGAGCTGAAAGCAAGCGTTGGAAGCCCAACCAACTGAGCCACCCAAGCGCCCCACAGTGAACCCATTTCATATTGCTTTGCATTCAGTTTAAAATCCTCAACCAGGGATCCCTGGGTGGCGCAGCGGTTTAGCGCCTGTCTTTGGCCCAGGGCGCGATCCTGGAGACCCGGGATCGAATCCCACATCGGGCTCCCGGTGCATGGAGCCTGCTTCTCCCTCTGCCTGTGTCTCTGCCTCTCTCTCTCTCTCTCTCTCTCTGTGTGTGACTATCATAAATAAATAAATAAAAAAATAAAAAAAAAAAAAGTTTAAAATCCTCAACCAAAAAAAAAAAAAAATCCTCAACCATCTAAGATTTAGATAAAGGCAGCAGTGAAGAAAATGGTCTTAAAAAAAAAAAAAAGGAATCAGTGTGCGACATTGATTTCTAGACAACACAGCAACCTTATTATTACTTCCTAAAATGGCAATTTTAAAATAATTTCAGGAAACTGAAAACCTTGTCTCTCCTTGGAAACACCTGCCTTCCCTCTGGCGCCGCTGTGGGTGTCTGGGTAGCGTGTTTATCCTGAAAACCAAGACTTTGATGCTGCATATACTTTTTTTTATTGGTGTTCAATTTGCAACATACACCGTAACCCCCAGGGCTCATCCCATCAAGGGCCCCCCTCAGGGCCCATCACCCAGTCCCCCCCACCCCTGCCCTCCTCCCTTTCCATCACCCCTAGTTGGTTTCCCAGAGTTGGAGTCTCTCATGGTCTGTCCCCCTCCCTGATGTTTCCCACCCATTTTCTCTCCTTTCCCCTTTATTCCCTGTCACTATTATTTATATTCCCCAAATGATGAGGCCACCTAATGTGTGTCCTTCCCCCCCTGACCTACTTCACTCAGCACCATCCCTCCAGGTCCCTCCACGTGGAAGCACATGGTGGGTGCTCGTCGTTCCAGGGGCTGAGGGATGTCCCACCTCCCCGCCCATCACCTGCCCCTGGACCCCGCGGCTCCCCCCCCCCCCCCGGGGGCGGCTGCTGCGACATCGCTGCGTGAGCATCCTCGGGCGCGGGCCCCGGCGCCGCCCTGCCTCCGTGTCTTCGGGGTACCCCCCTCCCCCCCAGGACGCCGCAGACCCTGCACACCCCGGTGCAGCCGCGCGACTTGGGCGAGGCCCCGCTCACCTGGGCCTCGGTTTCCCTTCCCGTGAAGTGCGGGCACTTAGGGTTTAAGGAGACATTTGCAGAACAGCCACGTACAGCCTCTTCTGCAGGGGACATTTAACAGACGTGTCTCTCCTTTCTCCGCTTTCCTTCTTTTTTTATATAAGATTTTATTTGCTCAGATTTATTCATTCATTCGCCAGAAAGAGAGCGAGCCGGAGGCCCCAAGCCGGGCTCCATCCCGGCCCCGGCGCCGTCCCCACCAGGCGGAGGAGCGCGTTACCCACGGGCCAGCGCCGCCCAGCGGCCTGCGGGAGCACCGCGCCCCTAAGCGCAGGCGGGGAGAGCCGCGCCGTCGTCCGGCCGCGGCGGAGCCAGGCGGTTCCTGGAGTTTCTGGGGAGCAGCCCCGAGCCGCCCCGAGCAGACCCGAGGAGACCCGAGCCCCCGAGCAGCCCCGAGCAGCCCCGAGGAGCCCCGAGCAGCCCCGAGGAGACCCGAGCCCCGAGCAGCCCCGAGCAGCCCCGAGGAGACCCGAAGAGCCCCGAGGAGACCCGAGCCGCCCCGAGCCGCCCCGAGGAGACCCGAGCCCCGAGCAGCCCCGAGGAGACCCGAGCCCCGAGCAGCCCCGAGCACCCCGAGGAGCCCCGAGGAGCCCCGAGCCCCGAGGAGCCCCGAGGAGACCCGAGCAGCCCCGAGCGGTCCCGAGCAGCCCCGAGCCGCCCCGAGGAGCCCCGAGGAGCCCCGAGGAGACCCGAGCAGCCCCGAGCGGTCCCGAGCAGCCCCGAGCCGCCCCGAGGAGCCCCGAGCCGCCCCGAGGAGACCCGAGGAGACCCGAGCAGCCCCGAGCGGTCCCGAGCAGCCCCGAGCCTCCCCGAGGAGTCCCGAGCAGCCCCGAGCAGCCCCGAGCAGCCCCGAGCCCCGAGCAGCCCCGAACAGCCCCGAGCAGCCCCGAGCAGTCCCGAACAGCCCCGAGCAGCCCAGAGCAGCCCAGAGCCCCGAGCAGTCCCGAGCAGCCCCGAGCAGCCCCGAGCAGCCCCGAGGAGTCCCGAGCAGCCCAGAGCAGCCCCGAGCAGCCCCGAGCGGCCCCGAACAGCCCCGAGCAGCCCAGAGCAGTCCCGAGCAGCCCCGAGGAGTCCCGAGCAGCCCCGAGCAGCCCAGAGCAGCCCCGAGGAGTCCCGAGCAGCCCCGAACAGCCCAGAGCAGCCCCGAGCAGCCCCGAACAGCCCCGAGCAGCCCCGAGCAGCCCCGAGCAGCCCCGAGCAGCCCCGAGCAGCCCCGAGCAGCGTGGGGCGCTGGGCGGGCACCGCGCGGACACCGCTGGGGTTGGCGGCCCAGAGGCGGCCCGGCCGCGGCGCTAAGCTGGTCGGGGAGGGCCTGCGTGATGGGTGCGGGGCGGAGGGCCGGGCACCCACGTCCTGCTCGGCCCCAGCCACGAAGCTAAGCGGAAATGCACGACGCAAGACGCGGGCTTGTTGGTGCTCCTGCAGGAGGAGGCAGCGCGGAAGGGGCCGGGAGGACGGCTCAGCCCGACGCCCTCGCTCCCGCGCATCCTCGGCCTCCAGGGGGCTCCGTGGGCACCTGCCCCGAGGTGGGGCCCTGCGGACCCCGGGAGGCCAGAGGCCGGGGAGACCCCGGGGGCGCCGTCTTCCTTCTGGGAGCCGCACCTCTGACCCCAAGGGTGGGGGCGGTGACCGCGGCCGCCCCCGTGGGGGAGGGGGCCCTGGCAGGACGCCGGGACACCGCTGTGGGAACGCCGCCCCCCCCCCCCGCGACCTCGGTGCCTCGGGGCTCCCGCCAAGGTCACAGGGCCTCACCCGCCCTAACGCGGCGGGACGGACTCAGGGCGTGGGTGAGGCACTGCTTGCTGCGGCGCTGGGCTGGGTGCGCACCCCGGGGGGCATCTCAGGGGTTCCCGTGCGCCCGACCCCGGCACCTCGGGGCGTGAGATCCCCGGTCCTGGAGGCCGCAGGGGACCCGCCCCGCGCAAGGCCCCGCCGCCGCCGCCGCCCCTCCCCACCGCTTCTCCCCCTGCCTTCTCCCATCCCCCCTCTCTCCCACCCCCTCCCCCACTCACTACCCCCTTCCCCCACCCTCACCACCCCCCATTACCCTATGCCCCTCCCATTCCCCTCTCTCACCCCTCCCATCCCCCTCTCCCACCGCCTTCTCCCCCACCTCCCCACCCCCTCCCCCACCCCACCCCCACCCCCACCCCCCAGCGGGCCATTTAAGAGGTTCGGACCAGGCCCGAGGGGTTAAGGTTGCACCGCGCTGGTGACTGCCCGGGGCCGAGGTCGCACCCCGCGCCCCGCCCCGGCCGGGCGCCCCCCGGAGCCTGGCCCGCGATGTCCGAGCCGTGTTGGGGCGCATCCTGCTGGGCCTGCCGGGGGGGGGGGGGGGCCCCAACAGCCCACTGCGTGCTTCGCCCACGCGGGCGTCCAGATGTTCGCCTGAGCAGTGCAGAGCGCGGGGGACCCCGGCTGGGCCCCTCCCTGCAGCCCGTGCCTCCCCCTCCCTGCACCCCTGCACATCTTAGTCTTACCCCCCCCCCATGCCTGTTATCAGTCCCGCCTAGAGTCAGCCCCGACTGTGTGCGCGAGCAGGAGAAAGGGGGGGGCTTTCCTGAGCCCCCTAAGCTCTGAAGACCCGGCTGACCCTGCTCCATTTCTCACTCACTAAAGGATAGAGGTCCATTAAAAATGTGGAAAGAAGGAAAATGATTTTTTTCTTTTAAAAAATTCAGGGTTAGGGTTACCTGGGGGGCCCAGCGGTTGAGCGTCTCCCTTTGCTCAGGCCTTGACCCCGGGTCCTGGGATCGAGTCCCGCCCCCGGCCCCCTGCTCAGCAGGAACCTGCCTGTCCCTCCGCCTGTGGCTCTGCGTCTCTCATGGATAAATAAAATCTTTAAAAAAAATAAAATAAAATAAAAATTCAGAGTTATTATTTTCAAGTGGCTGGAGAAAGGTCGCATTAGGGAAAGAAGAGGGAGCGCCGTGTCCCCGCGTCTAGGGACTGTGATGAGTGGATGGGCGTCATGTCTGAGGAACAGGTGCAACCTGGAGGGAGCAGCCTCCCCGGTGGGGCCAGACCCGGACTCAGCCTCCCCTGGCCTGCAGTCCTGGGGCGCTCCTCCCCACATTTCTGTTCGCTTATTTCTTTCTTTCTCTTTCTTCTTCCTTCTTCCCTTCCCTCCCCTCCCCTCCCCTCCCCTCCCCTCCCTCCCCTCCCCTTCCCTTCCCTTCCCTTCCCCTTTTATATCCTTTATTTCTTCTGTTCCAATTCCCTGTTCCAATTCCCTATAATTCAAGGTGTGCCTGGGTGGCTCAGTCAGTTCGGCTCTCTGAGTTTGGGCTTCAGCTCAGGTCATGATCTCATGGGTCTCGAGACCCAGGCCCAGCCCCTTCACTGGGTCCCTGTGCTCAGCAGGGAGTCTGCCGGAAGATTCTCTGCCCCTGCCCCTCCCCCCACTGACATGCCCTGCACGCTCTCTCAAATAAATCAATCTTAAAATATATATATATAATTAAAAATATATATATTATATATATAAATATATATAATATATACAATTAAATATATATGAAATTAAAATATAAAATAAATTAAAATAAATTAAAATATTAAATATATATATAAAATTTAAAAACCAACACCGTTACATACAGCCTATGCAGGGTTTTTTTTTTTTTTAAATTTTTATTTATTTATGATAGTCACACAGAGAGAGAGAGAGAGAGAGAGAGGCAGAGACATAGGCAGAGGGAGAAGCAGGCTCCATGCACCAGGAGCCCGATGTGGGATTCGATCCCGGGTCTCCAGGATCGCGCCCTGGGTCAAAGGCAGGCGCCAAACCGCTGCGCCACCCAGGGATCCCTATGCAGGGGGTTTGTAAGTCATTTTTCTCCCATTTTATTTCTCTTGGCTATTTTCCAATGACACATAAAGATACACCTTCATCTTTTGAATATAAATTCTGTTTCTATTCCTGGATATTTTTGCCTAAAAGAATTTTTTTCTACTAATTTTCTGAAGCATGGTCCTTTTCTAAGCTATTTTTAATTGTAAAAATATCATACCGGTTTTAGAAAAATATTTCTACGTATGTACCAAGAGGCACAGGTATACTTAAAAAAAGAAGTAGAAGAATGTTCATTTACAGCATTGTTTGAAATAACAAATAACTAAAAGCAAACTAAATATCCACCATTTAAGGACTGGTTAATAGACTATGGTTTTTATAATGAAAACACTTCAGTGATTCCGGGATCCCTGGGTGGCGCAGCGGTTTGGCGCCTGCCTTTGGCCCAGGGCGCGATCCTGGAGACCCGGGATCGAATCCCACGTCGGGCTCCCGGTGCATGGAGCCTGCTTCTCCCTCTGCCTGTGTCTCTGCCTCTCTTTCTCTCTCTGACTATCATAAGTAAATAAAAAATTAAAAAAAAAAAAAAAGAAAACACTTCAGTGATTCTAAAAAATGAAATAGATCTGTATATGTTATAAAGACAATCACAACAACCCTGTTCTACAATGTAGGGAAAAAATAGTCAAAATACTATTTTATTCATGGAAAAATGTTTGTGGACTAGAAAAACCAAATGTGTTTTCTGTGAGTGTGTATGCGGTCTCATTATTGTTGTTGTTTTGTTTTAAGTAGGCTCCACGCCCAGCGTGGAGTCCAACACCAGGCTTGAATTCATAACCCTGAGATTAAGACTTGAGGTGAGATCAAGAGTCAGATGCTTAACCAACTAAGCCACCCAGGCGCCCCAAAAAACAAATGTTTTAATAAGCAAATATATGCTGTAAGAGTATACAGAAAAACATCTGGAGAAATACACACACAAAGATGCTCATGCGTAGTCATGAATGACCTGTTTAATTAAAGATTTAAAAATTAAGTTTTTAAAAGGTTGTATGGAGTAAACGTTTCAGAGCACAGACAAATTTAAAGTGGAAAAAACATTTCTCTACAACCTCCGTCCTCCTCAATAAAGGTAACCACGAATGATTCTTGTATATTCTTAAGGAACGTTTTCATTAGTATACAAAAGCAAATATATGAATAGCTATTTTGCCTCCAGTGGAAATATGTGTATATAATTGTAAATCGAATCTTTTTTACCTAGTATATCATTCTGCAGTATATATTTATGAATGCATACGGATCTACGCCTATGCTTTTTAATGTCGAGTTTCATCAGCACAGTGTTTTATTTAGTCCTCTATTGATGGATCTTTAGATTGTCAGTTTTTAATAGAGAATATTTCAGAAATAATGTTGCAACAAATGTCCATAAACAAATATCTTTCTTACTTTTTCTAGTGTGACTGCAGGAAAAGTTTAATTACAGTCAACGGATAAATGTTTATTTTAGTTTTAATCATTTCTAAGATAAATATTTAAACTTGGATAAATATTTAGAACTTGGGTAAGTGTTGATTTGGTTAGTTCAACAGACTTGGCCAAATTGTCCTCAAAATGTTGCAGTAATTCACACAGTTTCTAACAACAGTGTGCAAATGTTTCCCACATTGTCACCAATACTTTTCATCATTGTCGATCTGATAAATAAGGTGGCATTTTTGTTTTCTGTTGTTTTAATATGCATTTTTAAAATTATGAGTGGAGTTGGACATACTTTTGCTGTTTGCATTTTTTTAAAGATTTTATTTATTTATTCATGAGAGACAGAGAGAGAGGCAGAGACACAGGCAGAGGGAGAGGTAGGCTCCATGCAGGGAGCCCGAGGTGGGACTTGATCCCTGGTCTCCAGGATCACGCCCTGGGCTGAAGGTGGCGCTCAACCGCTGGGCCATCTGGGCTGCCCGCTGTTTGCATTTTCATTTCTGTGCACGTCTTGTTCTAATAATCATTTGTCATTTTTTTTAAACCTTTTTGTTTGACATAAACTTGAAGTGCTTTTTGTATGACAAAAAATTAGCTCTTTATCATGTGAGTTACAGTTAGGATCATGCACTGATTCGTAATCATACAGTAAGTAATTTTGTGTGTATCTTCTAGGCTTTTAAAAAACTATTATTTTTGTTGTGGTAAAATATTTATAAGATACCATATGCCATGTTAACCATTTTCAAGTGTACAATTCAGTGGCATTAATTACATTTATAATGTTATGGCGCCATCACCACTATTTCCAAAAATTTTCATCACCCCAAACAGAAATCTTTACCCATTACAGAACAATTCCCATTCCCTCCTTTCCCCAGCTCCTGGTAACCTCTAATCTACCTTCTGCTTCTTCTGCATATTTCATAGAAGTGGAATCATATAATATTTGTCCTTTGGGATCTCACTTATTTCACTTAGCATAATCTCTTCAAGGTTCACCCACATTGTAACAAGTATCAGAACTTCATTCCTCTTTATGGCTAGATAATATTTCATTGTGTGTATAATACTTCATTTTTGTTTATCCATTCATCTGTTGATGGACACTCAGGTTATTCCCACCTTCTGGCTATTGTGAACGATGCTGTAATGCACACTGATGTACAAGTACCTGTGGGAGTGCCTGCTTTCAATTTTTTTGGCTTTACACCTAGGACTGACATTCTTTTTTTGTTTTGTTTTTTAATTTATTTATTCATGACAGACACAGAGAGAGAGAGAGAGAGAGAGAGAGAGAGAGGCAGAGACACAGGCAGAGGGAGAAGCAGGCCCCATGCAGGGAGCCCGATGCCTGACTCAATCCCGGATCCTGGGATCACACCCTGAGCCAAAGGTAGACACTCAACCTCTGAGCCACCCAGGCATCCCAGGAGTGACATTCTTTTATGGTAACTTTATGGTTAGCATTTGAAGAACTGCCAAACTGTTTTGGCTGCATCACTTAATTCCCACCAGCAATGTCCAAGAGTTCCAATTTTTCTGCATCATTGCCGACGTTTGATATCTTCCATTTTTCTAAGTATAGTCACATTCTAGTAGGTATGAAGGATTATTTCACTGTAGTTTGATTTGCATTTCCCTAATAACCAAAGAGTTGAGATTCTTTTCATGTACTTATTGGCCATTTAGATATCTTACTTGGAAAAAGGCCTCTTCAAGCTCTTTGCTCATTTTTTACTTGGGTAGTTTGGTCTTTGTTATTATTATTGGTGGTACTTTTGTTGTTACTGTTTTTGAGTTGTAAGAGTTCTTTCTATATTTTGGATATTAAACCCTTCTCAGATATATGATTCCCAAATATTTTCTTATCCTGTGGATGGTCTTTTCACTTTCTTGATAGTATTTTTCAATACACAGAAGTTTTAAATTTCAATAGAGTGCAATTTATTTTAATTTTTGGTGTAATTTTTTTAAAAAATTGCCAAATCCAACTGAGGTCATGCAAAATTGCCTTTATATTTTAAAAGTTTTAGACTTTTAGGTCTTAAATTTATACCTTTAATCCATTTTGTATAATTTTTGTATATGGTGTGGATAATCAGTTTTTCCAGCACACTGTATTGAAGAGACCATTTTCTCCATGAATGATCTGGGCATCCTTGTTTAAAATCAATTGACCACATATGTATGGGTTTATTTATAGGATATCGGTTCTACTCCACTGGTCTAGGTATCTAACTTTATGCTAGTACCAGACTGTTTTGATTACTACAGCTCTGTAGGACATTTTGAAATCAGGAAGTATTAGTCTTCCAATTTCTCTTCTTTTTCAATATTATTTTGGTTATGCTGGGTCCCTTGAAATTCCATGTGATTTTTAAAAGGGATTCCATTTCTGAAAAAATATTGTTAAGACTTTCCTAGCAATTACATTGAATCCATATACCACCTTGGATAGTATTGTGATCTTAACAATATTAATTCTTGTAATCCACAAACACAGAATGTCTTTCCATTTATTTAGGTCTTTAATTTTTTTAGTAATATTTCTTAGTTTTCAGCGTACAAGTCTTGGACCTCCTTTGTTGAATTTATTCTTAAGTGCTTATTCTTTCTGATGTTATTATAAATGGATTTATTTTCTTGACTTCTTATTTTTGTAGTGTTTGTTGCTAGTGTATAGAAATGCAACTCATTTTTTTGAGTTGATTCTGTATCCTGAAAGTTTGGTGAATTTGCTTATTAATTCTAATACTATTTTTGTGGATTCTTTAAAGTTTTCAAGATATAACATCATGTCTTCTATGAATATAGTTTTAATTTTTTTCCAGTTTAAATGCCTTTTATTTCTTTTTCTTGCCTAATTTCTCTACGTCTATACGCTTTCATAGCATGTATTTGCATATCAAAATATTTATTTTTTTGCATTATATGTGTATACTTTTTTCATTAAAAAATAAAGATGGCATGACTATTATTTTGCAACCTACCTTTATGACACATTTCTAGAGCCTCTTTTGGCCAACATATATAGATCTATCTCATTTTAAAAATTGTTGGATAATATTCTAAGTATGGATACATAATTTTCTTAACTATTCCACAAGCAATAAATATTTGGGTTGTTTCCAATTACTTGGCTTTTAGCATTTATATATTAAGTTGTCTTCTTCTTTCCCATAGAGAAGTTTAAAACTTTTTATGTAGTCAAATTTATTGCACTCTTCCCTTTAGTGCTTCTGGATTTGGGGTCATGCATGAAAAGTCTTTCTTTTCTCTTAGACTATGTTACAATGTGTTTTTCTCTAGAACTTTTGTTAATTTATTTTATGCTTAAAGCTTTGAACTATTAGGAATTTATTTTGGCTTAAGAAATATGGGGGTGATCCAGCTTTATTTTCTTCCAAATGGCTAGCTGCCTTCTCCAATATCATTCACTAAATAATCCATCAACTGGGGAGTACTCATAAAAGAAGTATAAAGTTTGGGGCGCCTACATGGCTCAGTCAGTTAAGTGTCTGCCTTAGGCTCAGGTCATGATCCCAGGGTCCTGGGCTTGAGCACCAAGTCAGGCTCCTTGCTCATTGCGGAGTCTGCTTCTCCCTCTCTCTCTGCCTCCCATCCCCGGCTGTGGTCTCTCTCTCTCTCTCTCTCTCTCAAATAAATAAAATCTTAAAATTAAAAAAAAAAAAAGAAAAGAAATGTAAAGTTCAAGTTGAAAAAGGAGAAGGACTTTTTTACTCCCACGAAGGGTTATACAGGCAAAGACAGACACTGAGAGTAAGTCTCCTGAAAGAGTGAAGACTACTTATCTTTCAGAACTGAAGAAAAGCTAAATTAGGGAGCTCCCGCTCAGCTCAGTGTGCAGGATTATAGCTTCTAATCTGGGTTCTTTACTTATGCCCTTTAGCCCAAGTATCCCTCCTTTCCTATTTTTCTCTGTGAAACTCAATTCAGTTGCCACTTCATCTATAACGAAATTATTTCCTCATTCTCCAAAAGTTTGTTTTTACTCCTGCTCCACTTCAAACACACATCAGAATGTCCAAGTATCCTTTTCAACTATTGGCTCTAAGAATAGAAAGATGAAAATGGCAAAGTGTTGACAGGAGATACCAGAGAATGGGGCTGATGCTGGACCCCAGAACATAGTAATAGAGCATGATTAGGAGAAAGCTAAGGCCCGATGGGAGTTTGTGAGTGTAGTTTACTCAGTCCATGCAGAGGCTCATTCTAAAGACAAGAGTCTAGGCAAATCAGAGATCAGCATTTACAAAGACCAGCCAGGAAGCAAGGAACAGACAAAGGAAACATAGGACCTATTGATTTTTTTAGTTTCCTATGGGGCCTCCAATGTCTCATATTGGAGGACTTTAGTAAGTGTTTATTGATTGAACGAATAAATGAATATGGAACATACAATCAAACTCCAATTTTCTCTACTATTAACAAGTGACCCTGGGCAAGTCATTTAAATTCTTTTACCAATTTTCTCAACTGTAAAATGCAAGTAATAATATTACACAACTGCGTTCTGAGGACTGTTATAAGGATGAAAATAGTATGTTGTTTTCAAATGTAAATTTGAAAATTTTTGTAGGATTTTGTAAATTGTCACGCCCACATAAACACCGCACCTAGGATCCTTTTTAAAGAAAGGCAGGGTATACATACACCCATGTACAAATTTACATATTATTTGTTTTTGTCTTTTGTTTTGTCTCCTTTTTAACATTCTAAGTAACTTAATTTTCATTTACTTTAAAGAATAAATCCATGTCCTACGTTAACAAAAGTGATGTAAACAACAAATCGTTGCATCTCCTAGCTTATTTCACCTTGGTTCAAACAACTCAGAGACTTGGAAGTTATAAGGTTTTCTAAATATTGGAAAATCAATATAATTATTTTATAAGCTATTGGGGGACATTTTCAAATGTGCTTCAAATTTCAGCATGCAGAATTATGAATTGTATTTTAAAACAAAAATTTTACTTCTTACATGTCTAGAACATAATTAAATGAGACATCACTGCCAAAAGCTTAATGCTCCATCTTCTGATTATTTTGAAATAAGGAAATCCTCCTATGAAAACACTGAAAATGCATTTGGCTGGATTATAGAGCCTGGCACCTAGCATTAGAGTAGAATCAGAAGGGACCAGAGATCAAATGAGATTAGCTCTAGAATTACTAAGTAGTAGCCTTGATTTTCAAGAAGGTTACAAAACTCATTTTCATCCTAAGTTTCTATAAATGTTTTTCTAGAACCTTATTTTTTAAAAAGATTTTATTTATTTATTTATTTATTTATTTATTTATTTATTTATTTGAAAGATCAAAAGAGTGCATGTGGGAGAGAAGGGCAGAGGGAGGGGGAGAAGCAGACTCTCCGCTGAGCACGGAGCCCCACGTGGGGCTTGATCCCAAGATCCCGGGATCACGACCTGAGCCAAAGGCAGATGCTTAACTGACTAGCCACCTGGGTGCCCCTGTTTTCCTAGAACTTTAAAAGAAAACAATTTTTTTTTTTGGTCTAAACCTTCATATATTTGATATCTATCCGGAGATAAATTATTTTTGGAAGTTTTAGCAAATTTGTTCTCCCACTCCCGAATTAGTCAGTGAAACTAAAATAAATTTTTCTGCCTTCAGAAACAAATGTGTTTTTAAATGTCAGCACAAGAACTTTAGGAGAATACAAACCAATAATACGGGAGGAGGTGCTGGATAACAAGTCTGAAATTTCATAGGTTTTGAGGACCTCTAATACACTTTTTTCATCCAAATTTGCAGTGTTTGGTTACAATTGGATTCTATTTGTGGGACCTGGTGCTTTCAAAGGCCCAAATATTTATGGAAAAAATAAATGGAAACTGCAGAATATTTCCGATTGCTCACAATATCCTTAAATGTCTTTCTAGAAAAAGATTTCTAGAAGTATATAAGCCAAAAATAATTTGATACACTAAAATAACTGTTGACTGGGATCCCTGGGTGGCGCAGCGGTTTAGCGCCTGCCTTTGGCCCAGGGCGCGATCCTGGAGACCCAGGATCGAATCCCACGTCGGGCTCCCGGTGCATGGAGCCTGCTTCTCCCTCTGCCTATGTCTCTGCCTCTCTCTCTCTCTCTCTCTCTCTGTGTGACTATAATAAATAAATAAAAATTAAAAAAATAAAAAAATAAAAAAAATAAAATAAAATAACTGTTGACTTACTTTTCTGTGTGTTCATTGAAAGGGAAATTGTCAGCAGCATCTCTCTGGGTATCTAAGACAGACTTAGCTACAAAGCATTACTCAAAGCCAGGGTTTGGAATAAGGGCATTCCTGACAGGCACAGGGAAACTTAAGAGAATTGTAGAAAAGTCTAGCGAGGATTGACTCTATCTAAAATTTGGTTAATAAGCCAGGTTAAAATCAGTATTTGTAGCTAATGAGATCCTACTTCAAAATCAATAATAAATATTAATAAGAAACTATTGTTTACATGACACTATGGAGGATGAATAACAGAAGTTGTATTAGTAACATTATAAAGTGAATTAAGGATACATTTTATATCGATGTTTAAAAAATGAGTCATTATTAATACTTGAATATCTGTGATGACACTAAGCACTGTGCTCAAAATAATGTTGATGGTGACAACTTATAGGAAAGATGGAGCTTCAGACCCAAATCTAAAGGTGAACTGTTTGGCAGTAAAGCAGTATTCTTATTCCTCAAGGTAAACAAATGCAAGAATTTTCACTAAAAATGTTTCAATCATGGAACAATGGAAATCTCACATACCTTTATAAATATAATTTCTTTATAGGGTTTTGCTTGTTTAAATTGCTTTAATCAACACTAGAACATTATATGGACATAAGATTTTAATAATCTTTCCTGATGATGATGAAGTTTCAATTCCTTATACATATCATCTGTGCCTGAGTTCTATAAAAATTCCTTTCTGAATTTTTGGAGAGAGTTCCAAAGAACTGTATTCCTGCACCTAACCCATCATTTCTGTTTATAGTCCCTGATTATGAATATCGATGACTTTTAGTAGCAAGTACATATTTTTCTTTGCTTCTAATTTTTGACCTGGACATAGTAAATATAACTATGCTTACATGGCTAGGCCTAAAGAAAACGGTTAAATATAAATCTTCTTCTTCCTTCTAAATATTCACCCTTGCCTTTCCACAGAGCATCCTTTTCTCCCACTCTTTCTAATCCCTGGAAGTCACAGCCTCCTACTGCAGCACAGCTCCTAGCCTGACAACCTCACTCCTCCACCAACCTGCTCCTATAAAATCTTGCAAAATTCAGAATTCTATTTCCTAACACCATTGCTCCCTTCTGGTTTATACAGGGTAATCACAGATCATTCCTACCCTAAAGACTCTTAGCCTACCAAGTGCACCATCATCTTTTTTCCCCCCAAGTGTTTTTATTTTGAAAACTTTCAACCTCCAGAAAAAAAGACTTACTGAACTATTTGAATACTGTAACATCTTAATGTATTACTAAAACAGTGACCATATATGCTAATAATGCTTCCATAAACCTGACTTAGAAAAAAAAGCAACTAACATTTTGAGTGCTTAGAGACAACACTGCCAAGAGCATTACATACATTATTTCATTTAATAAAAAATTTCTCCAAAATTGGATCTAGTAACATTTCTATTTTTACAGGTGAGGAAACTGACTCCTAGAGAATTTAGCTAACGTGCCCAAGATCATACCCATAGTAAGACGCAGAATTCAAACCTTCATGACTAATTCCAGAGCCTTGGTCTTACTTAACCAGCATAATGTGCTTATGAGAGTACACCTCCTGACATAATAACTAAATTCAATGCGTGATCCTTGATTGGATTTTGGATGATGAAGAAAAAACAACTGAAAAAGATATTTTGAGGAGCACCTGGGTGGCTCAGTTGGTTGAGCTTCCCATTCTTGGTTTCAGGGGAAGATGTGATCTTGGCCTCCTAATTTTGAGCCACAGGAGGGGAGGCGAGGGGAATCTCCTTGAGATTCTCTCTCTCTCTCTCCCCCTCTCTTTCTGCCCCTCCTCCTACTGTACTCATGCATTCTCTAAAATAAATAAGTCTTTACAAAAGATTGAAAAGTTAGGGATGCCTGGGTGGCTCAGCAGTTGAGCATCTGCCTCCGGCTCAGGGTATGATCCCAGGGTGCTGGAACCTAGTCCTGCATCAGGCTCCCCACAGGGAGCCTGCTTCTCCCTCTGCCTATGTCTCTGACTCTATCACGAATAAATAAATAAAAGCTTTAACAAAAAGATTAAAAAATTAAAGTGGTAAAGTGGGAAATTTTGAAAAATTTTTGCCCTGGATTGGTTATTAGAAAACACAGAACTATTGGTTTTCTTAGTTGTGATAATGATACTGTGTTAAATAGAAAAATGTCCTTATTTTCAGTCAATGAAGTATTTGAAATGAAGTTTCATCACGTCCTGTACTTACTTTCAAATGGCTCACTTAAAAAAAAAGTGTGTGAACACTTGCGTGCACGTGCAGATGCACAGACAGCAAGTGCAGCATAATAGGAACAACTGATGAATCCATGTGGGAGACACATGGATGTTCACTGTACTAGTCTTTCATCTCCCTAGGTTTAAAAATTCTCAAAACAAAACACGAAAGGAAAATGAATGCCAAAAGAAGGCTCTCGAAAAATAATTAGGGACACCTGGGGGGGCTCAGCAGTTGAGCATCCGCCTTAGGCCCAGGGCATGATCCCAGGGCTCCCAGGATGGAGCCTGCTTCTCCCTCTGCCTGTGTCTCTGCCTCTCTCTGTGTCTCTCATGAATAAAAAAAATAAAATAATAAAATAAAATAAAATAAAATAAAATAAAATAAAATAAAATAAAATAAATAAAATAGTTCATAGACTCTCAGGAAACCTTATAATTTCCTGAGATTTTAAAGATCAGGTGTAGTCTTATATCATCTTTCCGTTGGCTGATATTTGAATAATTTTATTTCACCAGTGGCATAAACAGGATGACTCCGTACACAATGCACAGATAAGCTCTAGAAAGTGTGCAAGTGTGTGTAGCCTCCCTAGTGGGGTTACATCGGGGAAGTGATATTAGCAAAACATTTTTTACTTTCTTTACATTTTTACAACTAAAATAGATTTTCGGAAAAGTTGTTTTATTTACTTATTCTGGTGTTTTGTTTTTTTTAAGATTTATTTATTCCTAAGAGACGGAGAGAGGAGGAGGCCCCGGGCCGAGGGCAGCGCTAACGCACTGAGCCACTCGGGTGCCCCGCTTTAACTTATTCCTTTAAAAAAGAAACAAAAGCCCTAAAACCTCGGAACGGCCTCGTGTCGCGTTGGTGCGATCCAGGGTGAGCTGCGAGGGCAGCGGCGGGATTCCGCAGCGGGTTCTCCCTCGGCGGGGAGCCGTGCCCGCGGGCAGGAGCTAAGGAAGACGGAAGGAGTTAATGTTTTAAAGAGAAGCAAGTGGCGGCGAGAAGAGCTGACTTCTCGGATTCGGGGCGCGACCCTTCCCGCGCGAGCCTCGGCCGGGAGCGGGGCGGGGACTGCGGGAGCCCCGGGAGCCTGAGGTCGGCGCGGCCGCGGCCCCCGCGGGTGTTTCAAGGTGGGACACGCCCCCTGCATCTCGGCCAATCGGGGGCTGGGGGCGGGGCTCGGGCTGGGAGAGGGGCGGGGCTGGCGGGGAGGGGGCGGGGCTGGCGGGGAGGGGGTGGGGCTGGGGCTCGGGGCTGGACTGGGGGCTGGGAGGGCTCGGGACTGGACTGGGGGCGGGGCTGGAAGCGGGGGGCTGGAAGCGGGGCTGGGGGGCTGGGGGCTCTGGGCTGGACTGGGGGTGGGGCTGGAAGCGGGGCTGGGGGCGGGGCTGGACCGGGGGGCGGGGCGGGGCTGGAGTCGGGGTGGGGGCGGGGGGCTCGGGGTGGGGCTGGAGGGGGGCTCGGGACTGGACTGGGGGCGGGGCTAGGGGGGCGGGGACTGGACTGGGGGCGGGGCTGGGGGCGGGGCTGGAGGTGGGGGCTGGGGGGCTCGGGACTGGATTGGGGGCGGGGCTGGAAGCGGGGGGGCTGGAGGCGGGGCGAGGGGCAAGGGGCGGGGCTGGGGGCGGGGCTGGACTGGGGGCTCGGGGCGGGGCTGGGGGGCTCGGGACTGGACTGGGGGCGGGGCTGGAAGCGGGGGGCTGGAGGCGGGGCAAGGGGCGGGGCTGGGGGCGGGGCGGGGCTGGGGCGGGGCTGGGGCGGGGCTGGGGCGGGGCCCGGGCAGGAGCAGGCGGGGCGTGTCCGCAGCGAGGCGCGGAGGCCCGGGAGGTGGCGCTGTGCCCCGCGGAGGGCGCGCGCGCAGGTGGAGAGGCCAGGCCGGGCCCGGCTTGGGCCGCGGGCTTCGGGAATGGCTACGCGGGGCAGGATGGAGGACGTGAGTGCGCGGAAGTGGAGGGAGGCTGGCCCGGGCCCCCTTTCTTCCCCGGCTGGGTGCGCGGGGCGGGGACTGCGGGCGAAGCCGCGCTTGGAGGCGGCGCTTCCCACGCAGGGCGGGCCCGGGGCGCGGGGCCCTGCGACGGGTCGCCGGGGAGGCCGGTGGTGCACGGGGCGCGCAGCTCCCGGGCGGAGGCCGGTGGTGCACGGGGCGGGGGTGCGCGGACGTGGGTCCCCGGGGCGCCCAGCGCGGAGGCCGCGCGCCTTCGGCCCGGAACTGGGAGCCCCACGCTGCGGGCCCGGCCCTCCGCCCTCCGCCCTCCGGGGCGCTGCGGGGTGGGGGGGTCCTGCGGGGCCTCCGGCGCGCGTCCCGGCCTGCGGCCCCCCCCCCCCGCCCAGAAACCCGCGCTGGAGGCCACAGGGCGGTGACTTGAACGCCAGCGTGACAGGCGTGAGTGGAGTGTTAAGTCGCCCCACCTGGTGGGTCCAGCCGGAGCGCTGACAAAACCGAGGCCCGGTGTACAGTCTGCATAGTACGGAGCGAAATCTTGGCCCAAGTATATTAAGACATTTTTAGAGGAGACATGGCGTTGTACCCGGCATTAACTGGTTGCCTCATTGACAGGTAAGGTAATAAAACTGTTGCCCTTGAGAAACGCAAAGTTGACATTACCTTAAGGCACTGATTCGGGTTAATACATTAATAGGAATATTACTGTGATCCTGTCACTGATTTAGGGGTGTCAGGCAGGACACCTAACAGCTGCAGCCCTATAAGAGCTTAGATCCTCATGTAAATAGCGACCACAGTTCAAGTATCTTAACCAGGGGCGCCTGGGTGGCCCCGTGGGTTTGGCTCCTGCCTTAGCTCAGGTCATGATCCCAGGGTCTTGGGGGTCAAGACCCCCATGGGGCTCCCTGCTCAGCGGGGACCCTTCCTTTGCCCCTGCTCCTACTCTCCCCTTGCAGGGGCACGTGCTCTCTCTCTTAAATAGATAAATCTTTTTTAAAAAGTCTCTTAACTAGGAATCAAAACAATATTTTATTTTTTTATTTTTGTTTTTAAAAGATTCTATTTATCCTTTCATGAGACACAGAGAGAGAGAGAGAGAGGCACAGAAGCACAGGCAGAGGGAGAAGCAGGCTCCACCCAGGAGCCCGACGTGGGACTCCATCCCGGGTCTCCAGGATCACGCCCTGGGCTGCAGGCGGCACTAAACCGCTGAGCCACCCCCCAGGCTGCCCCAAACAATTTTTAATGATAAAACTAAAACTGAATTTTTCTTTTCAGTTGAGAAAATGGAAAACTAACTGTAAGACACGAAAGTACATTTGACATTCATCTATATTTAAAGAAAAAAAATCATTGTTTCTGAATTTTTAAGGGTGGGATTCATAAGCTGACAATGTATGGGAGAAAATCTGAGGAAAATGAGAGACCCTTAGAAAAATGTGTGCAGTAGATGGTTCTTGGTTGATGCTAAGTTACCCCAGGTCCTTGGATCTGTAGCTTTTAGCTGTAGGATGAGTACAATCCTAGAAATCTGTTTCACCAAACGGTTACACACCTAAATCACTGCAGATCCGAGCAGGTTGCCTGTTTTGGGAACTTTGTGGATATGATTCCTACCATTCAGTAAAAAGCTAAAACTATGGTGTGTGCGGTAGGCCTAGACCCTTAAAAGAGTTAACAGAGGCAAAGGCTTTTCAGTTAAGGTTCATTGTTTGTTTGCAAGCTGTGAAACCAACCCTGGCCACTTTAAAGAAGAAAGGAATTTCTTTGAAATGATCCAGGGGGGAATGAGCAGTGCTGACTCCAAACAGGGGTGGCTGCGGGATCTAAGACTCCTTCAGAATCTGCCATGGAATGAACCTGCCCCACCGTGCTCTCCCTTTGATACGTTGCTCACAGAAACAACGGATGGCCCAGCGCTCTTAGGTTCCACCAGGAGCCAGAGGCTCCACCTGGGCCGAGGAGGGTGAAAAGTAATGAAGGATGTTCCCACTGAGACTTAATGCAGAGGTAGACAGTGGATCCCCCGAGGAAATCGAGTTATGGTCACAAAAGAAGAGGAAAGAGATCCACGTGGGCAAAACAGATATTTTGTACAGCTCAAGATGTAGTTATTAAAAGTGTAAGTGAAGACATTATTTGGTTTCAGGAACTGTCTTCGCTTTACCTTCCACATGGAGATGGTGGGTTGCCGTCTGAGAGTGATGAGGTGTTTTTGGTCCGGTTACAACATTTCCTGTAGAATCCACAGAGTGTTGGGTATAGCCACCAAATACAGGGTGTTTACTGAACATCTAATAAGTGACATAGAGAAGAAACTATATCATAGTCTCCAACCTCCTCGGTGTAGGCCGGTGAGACAAAAGCTACATACGTTAAAAAGGATGTAATACAAGACAGCGTAAGAAACACTCCAAATTATTATTATGAGCAGTACATTTTATAACAGTTTTATAGTGGAAAGGAAACATTTGGCAGGACAGGTTGGTTTTGGTTTTGGTTTTGAGGGAGAGGAGAATCTTAAGCAGGCCCAGCACTCACACGGAGCCCAGCGTGGGGCTTGATCTCGACCTTGAGATCATGACCTGAGTGGAAACCAAGAGTCAGACGCTTAACCAGCTGAGTCACTGAGGCGCCCCAGCAGGACAGGTTTTATGGAGAAGTCTTGAAAGATGAGCTGGATTCTGAAAAAATAAGAGACGTTATTTGTGGGGTGCTCCAGAAAGCTCATTTATGCTAGGGGAGGAGGTGCGTGAAAGGGAGGGCAGTGGGAGATACGTGGGCGCTAGTCTAACCGTTAGTCTCCAGGCTAGCTGTGTGTAAGTTCTCAGGCCCCAAGGGTTCGAGAAGTTGGGCAGCCTCTCGTTGGCCGCACACACGTATTGAGCACCTACCGTGGTGGGTGCTAAAGGTACGGAGAATGTGCA